>NW_028178848.1:10000-11260 GCF_964030765.1 Micromesistius poutassou | reverse complement strand
GTGTGTGTGTGTGTGAGACGCATACAAACGCATACACGCGCGTGTGTGTGTGTGTACGCGTATTTATTTATGTGTGTGTGTGTGTGTGTGTGTGTGTGTGTGTGTGTGTGTGTGTGTGTGTGTGTGTGTGTGACAAACACACACACACACACACACACACACACACACACACACATACACGTGTCAGAGATATAGATTCCGACTGCAACCGTTGTCGGTAAATATCGGTTCTGATGATGATGATGATCCAGATGATCCATCGGGTCTATCATCCTCGAAGTGATAACAGAACAATAGTGCACGGCACTGGCTTCCCCTCGGTCCGCTACTTTGCCCGCAGAAACACGCTACACCTTTTGACGAGAATCACACCGACGGACCGATAAGGGTCCCGCAATAACAAAGCCGGTCCAGAGACCCGAAACGGCCGGATGAAATGTTAGAAGCGGAGCGCCACAGATCAGCCACGGCGGAGACAGACGTCAACATCTCGGGGGGAATGTGGGGCCACCTGATGCGGGCTTCCTGGGGTTCTCCGTCGGGAATTTCATCTTGGATCTCCTTCTAGTCTCCGCGGAGGAGGGCTTTCTTTAACCGGGAGAGGACGGAGAACGGGAGGGCATAAAAACACATCGTCCGCGCCCACAGGTCCGGTTGGTCCTGGTCCTGGTGGTGGGTCTGGTCCCGGTGTGGTCCTGGTCCGGTGTCCTGGTGGCGGCTCTGGTTCCCGGCTGGGTGGCGGTCCCTGCTGGGGTCCCGGTACTCGAAGCCTGCGTCCCTAACCGCGCTACGATCGACTCCCGTTCACCCGAGCACCATCCTCACAGATACACCCGACAGCAGCCCGTCCGCTGCAGCATGTGGTAAACACCGAGGAGGAGGTGGAGGGTGGAGGAGGTGGAGGAGGAGGAGGAGGAGGGTGGAGTCGATGCTCCGTCGGAGAGACTCTACGCTCACATTGTCACACGTTTAAGGGGAGTCAGTCTGCGGCCGCTGCTCGTGGGTCCAGGCTGGCTGACGCGGTGTGTGTGCGCGCGCGCCCCTCCGCGGTCCTCCTCATCACGCTCCTCTCCTCGCGCGGCGGAGGCGGCCAGCAGGTGGAGGTGGATGGAGGATTGCGTCTTGGCCACCAGAGCACGAGCGCGTCGTCCGACGTCCGTTACCGACGAGCGAGGCGGTGAAGCTGCGAACCAACCAGAGAGCAGAGGGGGCGGGACGCACGGAGGGAGGCGGTGGCGGTGGCGGTGGTGATGGTGAGGG
>NW_028178848.1:0-5000 GCF_964030765.1 Micromesistius poutassou | reverse complement strand
ATTTCAGGCGGAAATTAAATCTTCCACTTATGCTGTGTTCTGGCTTTATTCACTCTAACCAAGTAGTGTCCACAGTGAATATTTCACTTGCACAATAATCTCACGTGCGTTATCTTTCGTTTGGTAACCAGATTACATGTTATAGCCCAGCGGTTGTTGAGATATCCTCTATTTACTTTGATATCGTCGGAGAGAAACTCCGCATTAGGCCTGCTAACTTGCCCCGGGGCACGGGGCGGATCCAGGCGCTTTCCTTATAGTTCATGTATTTACAATTCAAATACGCCTTTAATAATTCACAAGGGGAGATAATCAAAAGAAAGAAGGACTTTAGAATAAATTAAATCAGTTCAAGGTATATATTTTTTTCTTCTGTTTATTTTAGCAGATGACCCATCGTGGAACCAGAGGAATCGTATCCAAAGACAGACCTACAACAATACTCCGTTTGAATAGGAACACGCTGGTATAAGGACGGGTTCATATGAGCGCATTGTTGGGCTAACGGATCAATGTAATCGATCTCACTTGAGGTACCAGTCCCCAGGTCCCGACAAACCATCTATCGATCTGTAGACCCTCAAGAAGTCCTCCTGGGTCCGCTTAGACCGGGTCCTCGCAAATGCTAGAGTTTAACTCGCAGCCCCCGACAGCGATAAGATGAATTGTGATGTTATCATTGATTATTGATTGATTTAGTGGAGCCGTCGTGTCGCTTCGCGTTTTAAGTCAAGTTGTTCAGCTTTGGCGATTATCGGCGTGTTGTCTCGCGGTTGTATTGGACAGTCTTTGCTTTGTTTCCACTTTAACTAATTACACCAATGTTTTACTAGTGTCTATCATGAACATTTGTTTTAGCCTATTCTTCATAGAACGAGAGAAAAAGAAAAGGGTAAACGCTACACTTCTTAAGATGAGGATGTGTGGCTTATATGAAACTATATCAATGTGAATGTTTGATGAATAAGAAAGGTGACACATATGAAGACAAAGGAACAAATTGTGTTTAATATATAAAGATCAGACCCTTTGACACACACACACACACACACACACACACACACACACACACACACACACACACACACACACACACACACACACACACACACACACACACTCTCTCTCTCTCTCTCTCTCTCTCTCTCTCTCTCTCTCTCTCTCTCTCTCTCTCTCTCTCTCTCTCTCTCTCTCTCTCATTCAGTCCAAACAGCGACACACAGACTCATAAACTCTGTGGTCTTCAGTGAGACTCCGCGTCCAGACACGCAGCCCCCCTAATCCCGCTCCCTAATATCTGTAATGGGCACCTCGCCATACATTACTGTCACTTTCACTTTGGCACGTCCTGAGGCGCGTCGCGTCACGTGACGGGCGCCTCGGACCCTCCCGCCTGCCGCTGACCGCGTGACGTCACCGTCGCCCCGTCCAATGCCGACGGCGCGCGGCGCGAGGCGGCGCGTCAAAGGCATCGCCGCGCGCCCGCCCCGCTCCGTTCAGTAGTGCGGCGACAGGCTTCCAGACCCGACCGGAATCTTCCTCCACTGACCGGACTCTTCCTCCACAGACCACAGTCTTCCTCTGTAGTCCAGAGTCTTCCTCTAGTCTTCCTCTGTAGTCCAGACACTTCCTCTATAGTCCAGAGTCTTCCTCTGTAGTCCAGAGTCTTCCTCTGTAGTCCAGAGTCTTCCTCTAGTCTTCCTCTACGGACCAGAGTCCTCCGCTTTGGACTTGAGTCCTGGAAGCACAACCTACCTGCCCACTGGTCGCTGGACGCTGCGGGGGGACCAGGTGGACTCTCCGTATATAGGTACCAGGTCTTCCTGACACTCGGACGACTCCGGACCCAGGTCTTCCTCACACGTCAGGTCCCGGCACAGCGGCGGAGACCGGATTGTATTTTCCCCAGTGAACCCAAAAAGGAGCGGAGACACGGACCCAGGTCACCGCACCCGCACCGGCGACTCCCCGGGTCGACACTCGGCGCACCTCTCGGAGGAGGAAGAGGACTACTTTACGCCCCCGGGGGGTCTTGACTCCGCTTCCCGCTCCTCGCTGTGGTCCTGCTCAGTGCGAGGGGGGGTGGGGGGGGGCCTGTGGGGGGCCACTTGAGGGCGGATTATAAACCCACTCGGATGTAAGAGCGAGCCGGCGAGCAGCACACGGCGATGACGCAAAGGGTAGGTTTGATGTGACCTCACTTCAGTCCGCCCCCGGGTCCCGCTAGCGGGTCCGTCCAGGACCCTTCACGGTGACAGTGTAGGACTTGATGAATGAATGAGACTGAATATGGGTGCGTTATTTCTATAGCCGTTGTGGTCACATGTCCGTCCGTCCGTCCGTCCCCCCCTTCAGTACGACGAGCTGTCCCACTACGGCGGCGCCATGGACGGGGTCCGAGGGGCCATGTACGGAGACCCGGTGCACGCCCCCCCCCGGCTGCCCCACCACCTGGGCCACCCCACCCAGCACTACGGGGCCCACCCCCCGCACAGCCTGCTGCCGCCGGCCGGCCTGGGGGGCCTGGGGGGCCTGGGCAGCATGGTGCCCGACGCGCTCAAGAGGGACAAGGACCAGATCTACGGGTGCGGAGAAAACCTCAAATACCTCAGTTTTAACCCTCAATATGACCCGAATATTACCTCAATATGACCCGAATATTACCTCAATATTACCTCAATATGACCCGAATATTACCTCAATATTACCTCAATATGACCCGCATATTACCTCAATATTACCCGAATATTACCTCAATATTACCTCAATATGACCCGAATATTACCTCAATATGACCCGCATATTACCTCAATATTACCCGAATATTACCTCAATATTACCTCAATATGACCCGCATATTACCTCAATATTACCCGAATATTACCTCAATATTACCTCAATATGACCCGCATATTACCTCAATATTACCTCAATATTACCTCAATATGACTCGAATATTACCTCAATATGACCCTTGTATAACCTCAATATTACCTATATTTTACCTAAATATTATTAATCCGTATTTACACCCTAATATGAGCTTAATATTAACCCTCAATATGACCCGAATATGACTTGAATATTATCGTAATTTTACCTCAATATTGACCCTAAATATTACCCTTTACCTGAATATTAACCCTCAATATTATCCCTAAATATGACCCTAATATTACCAGAATATTTCCTCAATATTAGCTCTCATTATTGCCTCAATACTACCTCATTGTTACTTAAATATGTCTTCCCCAATATTACCACAACATTCTTTCGATATAGCCTCGATTTGACCTAAATATTACCCCAACATAACCCTAATATTACAACAATCTTACATTCAATTACATTACATACATTTAGTGGATGCCTTTCTCCAAAGTTTAGAATAAGTGCATTCAGTCTGCAGACACTACCCAGCAAATAAGACTCTTGAGTACATAAAATTCACAAGCAAATATTTTAGCATTTAAGCCTCATGCTACCCCAACAATACCACATCCGATCAGCAACTAAACACAAATATTGCTTTAATGTTCAGATTGAACAGTAATATTATAATCATCATGTCAGAATAATGTCTAATATTAAAATGATCACCAGTTCAGATGACGCACCGATTAGTAGTTCAATCCTAATTTTCAGATCGGATTAAACCCCGATGGGCCTCGATCTGAACCTATATTACCCGGGTCCGGGACTCCGTATGATGTTATGACGACATGTAACATTATGACGTAGGCCTAATATTACATTATGACAACATGTAACATGACGTAATATCACATTATGACGACATGTAACATTACGAGGAACGTAACGGTGACTTGGTGAACCCGCGGGTGCGTATACCCTGACCCCGTCCTTGACCCCTGACCTCTGACCTCTGACCTCCCCCCCGCAGCCACCCGCTCTTCCCGCTGCTCGCGCTGGTGTTCGAGAAGTGCGAGCTGGCCACGTGCACGCCGCGCGAGCCCGGCGCCGCGGGGGGCGACGTGTGTTCCTCGGACTCCTTCAACGAAGACATCGCGGTGTTCGCCAAGCAGGTAGACCCGACACCGTCCTCACACTGTGTGTGTCTCACACACACACACACACACGCGCACACACGCACACACGCACACACACACACACACACACACACACACACACACACACACACACACACACACACACGGCTACAGGTGGTTCTAGACTCGGACTAGGGGTTAAGTGTGATGCGGGGTTAAGTGTGATGCGGGGTGAAAGTGTGATGCGGGGTTGGTTAAAACGGGGCTTCTGGTCTTTCAGATCCGAGCAGAGAAACCGCTCTTCTCGTCCAACCCCGAGCTGGACAACCTGGTGAGTCCGCTTCATGTGTTCCCCGCCTGGAGGTTCTCCTCTGAACGACGCGGCTCTCTCCTCAGGCTGGCTCCTGTAGAATGATCCGATAGATCAGCAGAACCATCACCTGTCCGTCCGGATAACGTCTTTGTTCCATCTCCGATCGTTCATCCGACTTTTGATTCGACGGCTGAACTGAAAGATTAAAGTCTGTTTTAGTGGAAGCGGATCCTATAAAGCTGGATGTCCGTTTATTCCGCAGATGATCCAAGCGATTCAAGTCCTACGATTTCATCTGCTGGAATTAGAAAAGGTAAATGATGTGACATATTATAGAACACGGCTCTGATCCGGTGTATGTGTTCAGATTACCGAGGGGGTTTAACATCGACTGTAACCCGCGTTCCAGGTCCACGAACTCTGCGACAACTTCTGCCACCGCTACATCAGCTGCCTGAAGGGCAAGATGCCGATCGACCTGGTGGTGGACGACGCGGACTGCAGAGCGGACCTGAGGGGGGACCTGGACGACCTCAGCTGCTCCTCCACCACCCTGGCCGACCACGTGAGGCCCTCCTGCCTGCCTGTCTGTCTACTTGTCTGTCTACCTGTCTGTCTGTCTGTCTACCTGTCCGTTATGGGTTCAACTTCCGCTCAGTCTAGAACGGGCACGGGTC
>NW_028178849.1:0-15848 GCF_964030765.1 Micromesistius poutassou | reverse complement strand
GCGGTGGTCCGTCCGCCGTGGCTACATCCAGTTCCAAGAGCCAATCGGAAACACAAAACTCGGAGAGAACCTCACCTGTTTTTTTTTTTCCCCACCCGGGCATCTGACCTTCTCTTCTAGCGCTAACTTATGGAATCCTATGCTCGCGCACATCCATAATGTATACGTGATATTCAGTAGACAGCGACCCTGTTATAGTGTATCTCATATCCTCTCGGTAACGGAGCCTCCGACGGCGGCGGGGATATGTCGCCGCAGCCGGGCGGACATACCAGAGCCCTTAGTAACCTTAGTGTGCCCTGCTCTCCGTTCGCCTTCCTCCTGTGTTAGCTTTGCGCCGCTGAGCTTTGTTTGGCCAACCCCCCGTGACATTTCATGTCTGGGTGGGATGACGTCGTCGTCGCTGGTAGTGTGGAAGGGGATGGTGGGGGGGGGGGGGGTTGGTGCGGGGGTTGGTGCGGGGGGTTGGTGGGGGGGGGGGGTGGATACAGTCACCCACCGAGTCCATTAAAGGAAAAGAAGTGGGGTTCTTTTAAATACACTCGCACTGCGGGCGCCGTTGCGACCTTCAGTTGCGCCGCTGGGGGAAAGTGGATTCAGGTGCGTTTTTGCCGCAGCTATTACGTCCTTTCTGGAGCGGGATCACCTTTTAAGTTTAATGGCTTTAGAGGACTTTGGTTTGGGGGTCGTTGCATTGTCCACTACACTCACCATACTTCAGGCTATTCTGGTTTAAAAGTTGTAGCCGAGGCAAAGTCGTCCTGGCGATATGGTTGATGTTCCAGCCGGTTATCAACCACACCGCAGGCAATCAGCAATCGCACTGCCGCGTTCCAACCCGTGATGCTAACCGCTCAAATCTTCACATCCCTCTCCACCTCAGTGTCATCGTTTCATCGTCTCTGGAATGACGACAGCAACAACAAAGTGTCTCATTTTGTTGAGCCTCTCCAGCCCCAAAAAAACAGCTCCACAAACTTCTTAACGATTCTCTCAGAACCCTCCTCTCAAAGGATGTCACAAGCCACAACCAACAAAGAGAGCTTCTGTGAATATTTATCATGTATAGGAGGCCTCCCTCCCTCTCTTATAGCCAATATAGCTCTATTCCATCAGGGCGTGTGGGTGCGCGAGGAAGGTGATGGATAGGAGTGCAGAGTTTGCACATTTGCGATCAGAGAAAGAGCGACAGAAGAAGAAGAGAGAGGAGGGCGTTTTTCCTCTGCGTTTTTTTTCGGGGCTCCATGGGACAGCGTTAGCGATGCTTTGGTTCCCACGTAGCGCTGATTTCCGCTGCATTACCGCATCCTGGCAGGGATGGGGAGCTTCAGGTTGCAGCCTAAGTGGGCTCCTAACCGTTTTACGCTGGGTCCTAATGCGCCCTTCCAGCCCCTTCCCAGGCACATTAGACGCTCCGGCGTGCGGATGCCAAAACAATAACTTGTTTATGTTGCATGCTTTTATTGTGTGTTGGCAAGGCCCGGGGTATTGTTGTTGTGGCGGCTGGTGTGATTGAGTCCGAGCCCCCCCCCCCCCCCCCCCGGTCCCCCCCCCCCCTGGTCCCCCCGCGGCCCCGCCCCACGCTGGCCGCGGGGGCGAGAGCGGAGGCGGCTACTGTGTCTGGAAACCATCAATTTGGTAAAGCGTCGCGGCGCCGCGGCGGCTCATCTCGCTGCTAGCCTCCGTAAATTTCCAAAAGCACTTAGTGCTCCGCCGCACTCTGCCCGCCGCCATCACGCTGCCAAGTGCCACGTTTTTTGAAGCGCGTTTTGAAGTGCTACAGTGGTGTCCATTTTGTTCAAAGGGAGGGGGGGGGGGGGGGTTTGTTTGTGTTGTTGTGTGTTGTTGTTGTTGGTTCCCCGAAAGATGACAACGTTTAATCGCGGACTCGTGGACAAGTGGCTTATTGTGTAAGCAGGAAGCTCTTGTGTTTTTGTTTGTCTTGGCGGGGAGGAAATCCTCTGAACCGTAGAGCTATTTATTCAATGGCGGCTATGGATTCATCCTCCTTATCTATTGAGTTGTTTACATTGACGCAAGAGATGGTGGCTACGGGTGCACTCGGCCACATACACACATCCATATGCAAACACACACACACACACACAACACACACACACCACAGTTTTGTCCTTTCTTGTTCTGTACTTGGTCCTCTGTTAGTACACGGATGAATTAGTGTGTGTGTGTGTGTGTGTGTGTGTGTGTGCGTGTTCATACTGGCGTAGGGAAGGCAGTGGAGGTGAGGTCGGATGAGGAAATGGATTCCTGGTTCCTGGGGCTGTGTTGGCATGCAACGGCATTAGGTAACAGCAGGGGACTGCACGAGACTGCCAGGTGCACTAGGATGCTTTGACGTGTGTGTACACATGTGTGTGTTAATGCGAGAGAAAGAGGGATAAGGAAAGAGATTGAGAGAGAGAGACAGAGACAGAGAGAGAGATGTTGATGATGATGGACTCAGATACAGAGATAAGAGAGGGATAAAGCACGGAAGATAAGGAGAGAATGAGAGCATTTGTTTTAGGAGCTTATCAGAGGAGACTGTGTGTGTGACTGTGTTCTGTCTCTGCTTGTCTCTGTGTGTTTGTCACGGTGTGGGAATGTGTGCGTCACTGTGTGTGTGTGTGTGTGTGTGTGTGTGTGTGTGTGCCATTGTATGTGTGTGGGTGTTTTGGGCGTTGGACAAGACTCCCTGTAGTGGTGAAGGAACAAGACATTGCAATTTTTTTTCGAGTCTCATAAATCCTGTGCCCATGTTGAGGCTAGCAAATTCAGAGCATACACAACACACACATACACACACCCACACTCACATGTGCATGCACAAAGGCACACGCACACAAACGTGCACACACCAGCCAGCAAACACAAACCCACACAAGTAAATGGACAAAGACACACAGAAACACACAAACCCATACACACGTGCATGCACAAAAACAAACATGCACTCACGCAGACACACACGCACACACACACACACACACACACAGGCACGCATACACTTACCAAACACATTTTCCACATTGTCTGTTGTAAATCATCTTTATGATCCTAACAACAGCCACCCATGCCATCGTTTTATCACCAGTACTGTTCTCCTCTGACCTCCTCTTGACGAGGAAATACTTTGGCTCCACTGCACACGCGTGTGCATGCATGTGTGTATAAGTTCCAAACCAATGGCTTCCTGAGTCACCGATCACATGATAGGATGATGGAAAAGTGACAAGGATGCTGTTATTGCATGCTAATAGAATTATGCGGTGTGTTTTTTCTTTTTCTTCTTCTTTCTTTTGTCCAATCACTTAAGCACATTTAATTGCAAGCATGGGTAGTGAAGAACAAAAAGAAAAAAACATTACATGGTGGTGCAATTTAAGAGTAGATATTTGCATGTCTATTCATAATTCATCAAGCTCTTCCCTCCTATCCTTTAATCAAGCCGGTGAGAAAAGAGAGAGAGAGAGAGAGAGAGAGAGAGAGAGAGAGAGAGAGAGAGAGAGAGAGAGAGAGAGAGAGAGAAGAGAGAGAGAGAGAGAGAGAGAGAGAGAGAGAGAGAGAGAGAGAGAGAGAGCAAATGGATTAAGTGAGGGTGTGAGTGAGAGTGGGATGGTATCAGTGGGGTGTGAGAGGAGCTGTTAAAATGGAGCTGGATTCTAATGATAGTGCTGGAGGGGAGGGGAGGGGAGGGGAGGGAAGGGGAAACCAAGACAGGTCTGTATTGCTCTTGCATAGCAAAGAATGACACAATCACGAAAAAAATACAACAGCCAATGAATTATTCAATAATCCTCCCACTTGAGAGTTAAAGTATTAATTTCAGCCTCTTAACGTATTCATATACAGCGACCAGAAGGTCAAAGGTGAATCACTTAGCAAAGGTGATTTGCTTTGCTAAGAAAGAGGTTAAATAAAACAGAACAATGGTGGTTCAGGTCAGATGTGTATGTGTGCTCTCGGTTCGTAAGCCTCTCTGTGCAATAGTTTCTTTGTTATTTAAAAATGAATGTTGTTCTTTTTTATGCTGACTATGTTGATTGTGATTACAATACGTTACATTTATTTAGCTGACGCTTTTATCCAAAGCGACTCACAATAAAACGCATTCAACCATGAAGACACAGTGCAGAAATTGCCAGATTCATGTGAGTACAGACAATTAATCAAATCAGAAAATTGCATCCCTTTGCAACATTTCAAAAACAAGAAAGTTCGCAGGGTATACAATCCTTTTTTCCTGGGCCAAGATGCAGTCTGAACAGTAAGAGTTTTCACTCAGCAACAGATGTCAGGGGAAGGTTTTCTGCTGTCCTGATACATCAATAGGAATCTCAGTCTCCAGGAGCCACCGGTAGCCGGGTGCAGGGTGCGGAGGAGTGGTGCATTGTGGGAGAACTCTGGTACGTCGTAGACCTGTAGTCTGGAGGTGAGATGACAAGAGCCTGGACCGAACACCTGAGGTGCCTTTCAACTGAGGGAACGGACGTATCCTCCTGATGTTGTAGCCCAGGAGTCTGCAGGACCGGGCTGTCGCTGCGATGTTGGCAGCGAAGGACAAGCTGGTCGTCCGGTGTCACACTGACCCGGGTGCCTTCGCCGTCAGACCTGCGGACGCCACGGAGATGTCTATATTGATGGAGAGGTTTTGTATGGGAGACGCCTTCGCTGGCAGGCAGAGCGCCTGTCCGGATAGAGTCCTGTCCGGATAGAGTCCTGTCCGGATAGAGTCTTGTCCGGGTAGAGATTCGGGTACTGCTGTGTCAACGTCCACTGAGACGTCATCCTGAGGCGCAAGGAAAGACGTTCATCTGAACGGTCCGGCAAGAAATGTGGGCAGACGCCCAGCGAATGGTCAGGGGGGGGATTTTCACGTTGTTTTTGTCATTTTGTTTTACTGCACTGTAAACGGTTCTTATTGTCATTTCTTTTAACAGTGACGTTTGTGTCCGGCTTTAAAGTTTGGTTTCTATGAGAATCACGAAGCTAAGTCATCTCTTCTCCCGTTTTTTGGGAATATCCATGTCAAAACCCGAACAGAAGCCTGCTCAAGTAAATATACTGTAAATCCTTCAGATAAAAGCTGTCAACAGACAGCTTTGTAAAGCTCAAACCATGAGCAACACCCATGTTCCAATCTTCAGGTAGCTATGATAGTAGCAATAGTCATGGTCTCCCTCCCATGCAGTCAAAGCACACTCTCTGCCTCAGCGTTCCCCAGTTAAACCATACAACTGAGGCTGAGGCTTACCTGTCTTTCCTCATTCAACCTGTTCCCAGTGTAACCTTGACCCCTCCCCTTCTGGAGCCCCTCCCCCTTCCTGAGCCCCTCCCCCTGCGTGATCCAACGAAAAATACATTAAAAAAAAAAGAATAATACATAATTCTCAGTCCTCATTATTTTACATCCCCCCTCTAATGAACATAATTGTGTGATGACAGACTGGGCCAGGCTGGCAGGCTGAACCTGTTGACCAATCGGATGCTATGTATATCCCATGCCCCTGCGTCGTAGCGCTCCTGCAAAAAGGGCCTTTGTTCCCTCGGCTGTATTTCTTTTCTTCCGCCGCTCCGCGTTCAGCGGGTCTATGGGCCCATGGAGCTGGGGAGCATCTCAGCCATTTAATCAGCGTGATTATCTTACAACTAGTCTCTCAATTATGCATGCCTTCCAGTCACAACCTTGCCATTTACAACAAGCATGCGGTGTGGGACAAAAGAGAGTGGAAGTGTGTGTGTGTGTGTGTGTGTGTGTGGTGTGTGTGTGTGTGTGTGTGTGTGTGTGTGTGTGTGTGTGTGTGTGTGTGTGTGTGTGTGTGTGTGTGTGTGTGTGTGTGTGTTCACTACAAAACCACTGACCACAGCACTCGGCCCTGGCTTGAAACCATTTAATTGGCCAACAGAAAACGGAACCAATTACTGACATCGCATCAGTTGGTGTAAATGAATCTTCTCTGAGTGGAGACAGGAGCGGGGGGGAGGGAGGTTCAGTGACAAAACAATCTCCGAGGGCCAGCCCTTACCTGCTCAATTTCCGTCCCCTCCCATCACACAAAGACACATAGATCTGGTCAGAGTGTGTGCGTGTGTGTGTGTGTGTGTGTGTGTGTGAGTTTTTCTGTCGGTGGATGTGTGAGTGTTCGGGTGCGTGGGTGTGTGGGTGTGTATGTGCCTTCCTATATCTCATTTCCTGCCTACCTGTGGTAGACAGGATTGCATCCTGTGTATGATTGATTCACACTAAATGGGGACACTGTCAACCCCCCCCCCCCCCCCCCCCCCCCCCACACACCTCTCGCTGTCTCAGTCCCTTTCTCACACTCTCTCTCACTCACTTTCTAACACTCCCGCTTACTCGCTTTCTCACTCTCTATCTCGTTCCCTCTCTCTCAGACAGGTATTACCGCTTACCGCTTGCATACTGCTGTATATACTGCTGTTAGTTGGGCTAGTTGTCTTGTGTTTTTCACCTTTGGTTGGTTGCTTATTAGCCAGCGTGCTTATAAGGTTGGTTTGGACAGGGGCTTCTGAATGTGTGTTTTCCTTGGATTTTGGCACAAGGGATTATAACATCTGATCCTGTGTATTAATGAAAAATATATAAATGTAGCACCTTATATACATATATATATATATATATATATATATATATATATATATATATATATATATAAATGAGGAGGATGAAGAGGAGGATGAGGAGGATATATATATATAATTTTTTTTTTTCATTAATACACAGGATCAGATGTTATAATCCCTTGTGCCACAATCCAAGGAAACGACACCTCCTGAGGGCTTAACAATGAAACCAGCATCCTGGAGTCACCCCCCTCTATGCTGCCACCACATTGTTGCAACATTTAATACATCTAAATACTCTCTTTCCTGCATCGTACCCCTAGCCGTACCCCTAACCATGATCAAACAAACATGTTAGCACATTAGTCAGCTGGCTTACATTAGCTTGCACCCCAGGAAGTATTTTTTCTCCTTACCCACAGCCATTCACTTGCTCGTTCTGCTGCCAAGGACATGGTACGGACAGCCTGCCTCAGACTTCGTCCACAATTGCCCAGTTCAGACAGCAAGCTAGTAGCAGATCTAGTCAAAACCCCCACACGCCAATTTCAATAGGCCTTAGTTACGTACTCCAGCCTCTCCTACTCGCTATATATATATATATATATATATAGCGAGTCTTCAGATTGACTTCAGATTGACTCTGGAGTGAACATCCATTCAATCGTTGGTGTTTACATCGATTTCATTCAGCGTTCTGCGATTTATCAAGGCAATGGCTTCCACGGCAACAGTGCAACAAATTAATCAGTTTACTTTTGTTAGACTAGTCACCTTTCCGGCTCCTGTCCTCTTTTTCTTCGACTCCAATTTAAATGCTATCTGGATATTACCGGACACACACACACACACACACACACACACACATGGGGGGGGGGGATGGGGGCAATATAAGTCAATCAAAGTTTCCTGTTATTTGGTCTCCTCACAGCCTGGTGTCTGAACCGCTTCCTGCTCTCGCCCTAATCTCTTCAGGGGCCGATGACTTCATCCCCCTCGTGTTATGAAGGACGTGTTCCGGAAGGTTTATCGAGAACACTTTCTTTTTCCGGTTCTTTCATTCCGCGGTATACCTTTTTCTGCTGCCAGAAGTCCTCAAAAGTACAAAATGTTCAGAGCATTACGGCAAATGGGTCCATGGTTTTTTTTGTCGGTGTGTGCGAGGAGCCACAGAGCCCCCGAGATACCGCATCTCTGAATGCTTTGTAGAATTTCATTCATTATTTCTTTTTGGGCTAAAAGCCTGCGAGGCGGCAGTAAGGCCGCCGCAACGTTGAATGGGCCCCCCGATCCCGAAGATGAGATGTTGTCAAAAGTGGTAAAGCGCGAGGTTCAGACAGAAGGCACCACCATCACCAGCATCACCCACCATCACTACCTGGTTAGGCTGGGATGACAGCCCATATCTCTATTCAACAATTCTACCTATTCTCGCTATTTTTCTCTGTCTTTCACTCTCTCTCGCACTTGCTCTCTCCCTCCCTTGCTCTTTCTTGCTCTCTCTCTCTCTCTCTGCCCCCCCCCCCCGTCCAACTCCCTCTATCTCTCTATCACTTTGGGTCTGTTTCTCTGTTTGGTCCAGAAGTTGTCGAGCATGACCTGCCACTGACCTACTAATCAAGTGTTCACATCTGCTGGAAGATGTGGCCAGCAATTGCAGGGCTGGAATTTGCATCCTAAAAGCCATTTTTGAAAGAGAAGCAGTGGATATGGGTTTGACACAGAGCGCAAACCCATTTCCATGCACGCACGCACAGACACACTTTAAACACACAAATACAGACACACACACACACACACACACAGGTTAATGGATGATGTCATGGATGAGTTCCAAATGTTAATGTGCCTTTTAAGTGCCACAAGAAAGGGGATCCAGACTCAATAGATAATAACATTGATATAGTAGCAAGACCATGAAGCAACATTGATGTGCGTGTTTGTGTTTGTGTGTGTGTGTGTGTGTGTGTGTGTGTGTGTGTGTGTGTGTGTGTGTGTGTGTGTGTGTGTGTGTGTGTGTGTGTGTGTGTGTGTGTGTGTGTGTGTGTGTGTGTGTGTGTGTGGGTGGGTGTGTGTGTGTGCGTCTGAGCACATGCTGTGTTTTTTGGCACGTTCATTTGGCATCGAAAATTCATGAGACGAAAGTGTTCCTCTGCTTTCCAAAGGACACATTTACTGAGAATAGTCAGAGAGCCCAGCTACACGTAAGTAGCGGCTGGACGCAAAAACCCTTTATTTAGGTAACATTCAGGGTTCTCGCAAGTGCACAATAAAATCTCAAGTGTTGTTTTGTTTCGTTTTTTCAATTAAAGAAATGACGAGTGTTTCTGTTCTGGGTCTGTGCATGTCTGTGTGTGTGTGCGTGCGTGCGTGCGTGTGTGCGTGCGTGCGTGCGTGCGTGCGTGCGTGTGTGCGTGCGTGTGTGCGTGCGTGCGTGTTCACGCATCAGACTCATCTAGTCTGATGAGCAATGACACAGACACCCCTGAAAAGTGGAGGATAAACGTGAATGTCTCTTCCTTCTTCCCTGTTTTCAATTCTTCCCCACTCTCACTGGTTCTCCAGCACTAACCCTATCACCAACACACACTCTCTTCCTCCAATAAAAGCTGGAAGGTATGGCGGCGGCAGGGCTGCAAACAAATCTCGAGTCGAGACAAACAGAGACTTAAACCAAGTCTAAAATGGCTCGCAATTTATCAGCCAGCGCTTTACAACTTTCAGTGTCGGCCATCTTGGCTGAGTCTCAGAACTCTGAGAATAAGAATCAATAAGAATAAATCTAAAAAAAACACTCAAAGGTGACAACGGACGAGAGGACAATGCCGGCCGCATGAGTCTGATGTCAACGCAGTGTTCATTAGGGCCTTTGTATCAGGGGACGGGGAAATGAGTGGTTTCAGGGAAATAGGTGGGTTCACGTGTGTGACGTAATATTAGCGTAGTGGAGAGGAGCTCCATCTCACAGCCTCAGAGTACGCTCGGAATCCTTAAAGCCAAAAATAAATACTTTTTGCGAGGTGGTAAGAACGAAATGGCGTTATTGTGGAGAGAACAAACAAACTATGCTATTTTGGCAATTTGAGCCTTTTTTGGAACTCTGCAAAAACTTGACATCTGCAGTGGGCAGCAAAGAGAACATTGTGTTTGATTAGTCATAAGAGATAAGGCAGGAGTGATTTATTTTGGTCTTACTCACCCTTATAGATTCCACACTGGTCTTAACAAATGGAACATTTAGTGACCAAAGTGAAATCACATTGAGTATTCAACAACTTTCTCTGCAAAGGACTTCTTCGGTCTCGGCCAAATAAAATCAGACTTCTCTTGAAGTGTGCTGTTTGCTTTACCTAGGCTTATTTTACCATGCCTACAATGGCAGCTTGTTGTGAGAAAGAGAGTTTGTTGGGAGAGGGAAGTACAGGGACAACGTGACTGTCATCTCTTTCTGGACGAGTGTACAGGTGTGAATATGCTGAATTATTATTGTTTGTTGGTGAAAGTGGGGGATTTCTAGTGTTCTTTCTGATCGCTATGACAACATGCTGATCTAATTAGCGGTTATTTCTGCAATCAAGTATATTAAAAACCCAAGTGTGAATTGTGACACTACAAAGAATAGTGACTTGGCAAGTAGTAAATTTAACTAACAACCACCTCCCCCCAAAATAAACAACCAATTGTTTTATTTTGAACAAAACAAAGTTTAAAATCATAATTCCAAAATAGCCAACCATCTTTCATTTTGTGCTAGTGAAAGGCCTTGCTGTTCATCTCTGTGTTGTCATCTCGTGTTGTCTTGCCCCAAGGACAGAGTATGTTTTCAGTATGTGCAGTGCCTAGACACTTGACTGCTCCAAGGACGCTCCAACTTTCCATTGAAACTGTAGTGTGTGTGTGTGTGTGTGTGTGTGTGTGTGTGTGTGTGTGTGTGTGTGTGTGTGTGTGTGTGTGTGTGTGTGTGTGTGTGTGTGTGTGTGTGTGTGTGTGTGTGTGTGTACGTGTGTGTGTGTGTGTGTGTGTGTACGTGTGTGTGTGTGTGTGTGTACGTGAGGGATGTATGTAACCAGCTATGTATAGCTGGTTTTGTCAAAGTGTAAAGGGGGTTGTATAGCTATATGGGCAGTATATGCAGGGCATATTCATGAAGCAGCTTGCTGTTGTATTTGTGGAACTTGTGTGTCAGGGTGTCTTTTGTGTGAGTGGGAACATGTCATTGATCAGTGTGTTGATGCCTGTGTATGCTTGCGTGTGTGTGTGTGTGTGTGTGTGTGTGTGTGTGTGTGTCTGTGTGCATGACTGACTGCGTGTCCAGATGAGTAAGGGGCTGCCCGCATGGCTAGTGGAGGGAGGAAGAGAAGGTTGCAGAGAAGAGTGACATGGCTATTTTTCAACCCCCCGACTGAAACACATCACCTCCCACAAAATGTCCCGCTCTGACCTCTAGACCTCTCCGGCCGCTCCACCCCTCCCTCCAATCGACCCGTCCCCTCGACAAGCCCCACCAAACCCCACCTTCTCACTCCCTGGTCTCCCGCCATGGCCCCCCTCGGCTCCATCGATTCCACGTCCCTGCCCTTCTCTCCTCCCGAGGTCGGTTCTGGGAAGCTTCCTGTGTCTTCTACCAATTGTTTCCCCTCTCTGAGGTTGGAGGGAGGGCGGAGGTAGGCCTGACGCTGAGATGAGATTGAAGGGGATAACGGGGCAGAGACAGGAAGTCAAAGTGCTTGTTTGACGTGCCGGAGGAAGGCAAACAGTGAAAAGAGAGATGTTATAAATACCAAGCAGTCATCCGTCTTGTTTTGTGACACAGCTGCCTCCGCTCTGCTCCTCTCTTCTCTCCTCTTCTCCTCTTCTCACCTCTCCTCTCCATCCATCTCTGCTCCTCTCCTCTCTTCTCTTCTCTCTTCTCTCCTTTCCTCTCCTTTCAAATTCTCTCTCACGCTCCCTTTTCTGTCTCTCACCTCTCTTCTTTGCCCCCTCTCATCCCTCCTTCTCTCTCCTTTCTTCATCTCTCCCCGCTGCTCCTTCTCCCCTCCTCCTCTCCCCCTCCTATGTGCTCCTTCTGTCCTCCTCTCCCCTCTACCATATCTCTTCCTTTCTACTCAACTTGGTTCCTCTTTCTTCCCCCTCCTCTCCTTTCTACTCTCTTCCCCTCCTCTCCTCTCTCCTCCATCCTTCTCCTCCTCTCATCTCCTCTCCTCTTCTAGCCTCTTCTCTCGTCTCTTTGTCCTCTCCTCTCCTATCCTCCCCTTCTGCCCCCTCTCCACCTCCGCTCCCCTTCTCTACCGCTCTCCCCCTCCCCTCTCCCCTCTCCTCCTCTCCTCCTCTCCTCCTCTCCTCCTCTGACCCATGGGTACCTGCTAGCATGGTTCTGCCTCTGTTGTCTTACCATCAGTAAAAATTGGCTGGGGACCACCGGTGTGTATTTTACTCCATTTCGGTGCACCGGGGTGTTTGTTTGTGTGTGTGTGTGTGTGTGTGTGTGTGTGTGTGTGTGTGTGTGTGTGTGTGTGTGTGTGTGTGTGTGTGTGTGTGTGTGTGTGTGTGTGCTCCAGCCTGTCCATCCTTGCTGTTTGTTTGGACTGTCGTGGTTGCTCCCTAGCGATGCCGCTCACCTGCTTTTTAATATTTAGCACTTACTTACTTAACCTGGCTATACCAACCACACACACACACACACACACACACACACACAGCCCACCCTCGATGGACCTCATCCGTCATTGGTTGTTCTTGTGCCGCCTCCCCCTCCCTGGTGTTTGCATTGCAAGTGTATATATTGACAAACCGTACATGTGATTATACACACACACACACACACACACACACACACACACACACACACACACACACACACACACACACAAACGCCATACATTTGTTTCCATGTGTCGTGAGGGTTCGGGGTCGTTCAGGGGTTGTTGCAGCAGACCATGGGAGCAATGCATGCTGGGACATAACATTGATATATAGACGTGCCGTTACATCGACACTCAATTGTACCAGACAACTGTACTGTACAAGAACAACCTTTAACAACAATGGATACAAAACAGAGTGTTGGATAACTCCATGTCATGTTGCCTTGCATCGCATAGCGTAGACTTGACTAGCAAAAAAAGGAAAAAAAAAAAATCCTTGAATTCTGTTTCTTTATGCGTCGACGTGTCCCTCGATGAATAAACTGTGTGTGTTCTTTGATGTAAATTAAGTAAATGATGTATCCCACTTGCATATTGCAAGTGCATATTGCAAGTGGGATACATGCCCTCTTTTATCCCCTCTTACCCTCAAAGTAGTTTATAAATATATTGACGGATAGTCATATTTTGCATTCCTGCATTAAATTGCATTGCAGTCGGCCTACACCATAGGGTGCAGGGGGGGCTGAATCACAATCCCACCATAGCGATCATGTGGCATCCCCACAGCATAAAGAATGAGACAACTTATATAGGCCCCTTATAACCACATCCCTGTGTCTCTCATACATACTTGGAGCTCTTGTTTACTTTTGAATCTCCTGCTAGTTTCAATTTGCGATCCTGGACGAGGTGCGGTTGATAGTCGAGGTGGAAAAGCCACCCCAGACATTGTTGATACGAGCACAATTTAAAGAAAGATGCCATTTGGGGGACAATTGGCGGCTGTCATAAGCGCTTAAGAGGAGTTTGGTTGGAGGTTAAATGACTGAACATGTACTGAATGTGCATTACACTTGTTTGTTTGACGCTAGGGATGTAACGGTTACCGGTTGTAACGGTAAACCCCGATAAAAATGTTGTCAATAACAATTACCGTTTTCATTTCAAATAAAATTATGATCTCGGTGGATAACCGCGCCCGCGGTGTGGAAACCATGTGCTTAAATCCTTCCCAGCGCTTCATCCGAGCAGTGTTTGTAATAACGCCGTTTAAAATAACGCTGTTAGGTAACGCCGTTATTTTTTCAGTAACGGGGTAATCAAACTAATTACTTCTTCCGTCGTTACAACGCCGTTACCGTTACTGACAGTTAAATGCGGTGTGTTACTATGAATTGATTGAATAAACTGCGTAATCCGAACGCACCCCTGGCTGCACACACAAACTGCTAGTGAGGAGACCGGCTGGTTTAACAAAGAGCTAAGCGATTATGATTGGCTAAGGCAGAGTCATGTTTCATGGTAGCCAATCGGAGCCAGTGTTTTTACACACAAGCCAGGATACGCGTGCCACACGCACACACAAACACCAAACAGATTCGATGAAGCAGTAGAAATGGTGAGTCCGGAGCAATCCGATGAAAAGTTGGCATTTTCAAGGTGGAGATATAAGCACTACTTCAAATTCATTGAGGTCAAAGGCAAGAACGTGCATGTAAAGTGAACATTATGTCCAGGAGCAAAGACTTTGTCCACATCCGTTGTAAGCAACTCTAATTTAATGACGCATCCCATAACGACACACGTATCTACAAAGCTACTTTTATTTTTTTTACAGTAACGCAAATAATTAATTTCCCTGGTAACTAGTTACTTTTATTAATTCAGTTACTAACTCTGTTATATATAGGAGTTCAGCGGACGATCAGCCTGGGCTTCCCTCAAGCCTGATGTGTGGGGAAATTAACCAGATATCAGATCTCTCTGTCTTAAGTAGTAGTAGTCGCGTCATCGTAGTAGTATTTATACAAAGTAGTCAAACAGTCAAAGTACAAAACAACTCCCGCTATGGGTTGTAGCCGGGCGCTGAGCGGGGGAAGGCGGAGACGGAGAGCGAGTAAGTGTTTACATATTGGTCTTTATGTCTTGAATGTTTGGATTAAACCTGCACTACTAAATGTTCCTGACAAATAAGCTGTTTACACGCTGAACCCTTTTTCCTTTGATGTTAAAAGTTGCACTTTTGATAATATAATATATAAATAAATATAATAAACACTGTTACACTTTTTTAAACTATTTCAGTTTGCGTAGGCCTGTCAGTGCGTTCTGAACATATTGAACACACTTTTAAAAATAGCGCGATAATACCGAAAAACCGGGATCATTTTGGTCACAATAACCGTGAGGTAAAATTTTCATACCGTTACATCCCTATTTGACGCAATAATTAAAAGTCATGAAAACATTTACATTGCTGATCACTCATAGGTATTTATTCTAAATCTCCTATTTGCTCCTCTTGCTCCGGTCACAAAGCGGCGACGGGTCTGGTGAAGGCCGGTCAGCAACAATCCTTGGACACTCTTTAGTATAATTCACAATATAATTATGTCGTATTCTCTCAAAGAGTATACAAGTACAGCCCTCGTACAATGCACTGCTCTCAGTGTTGTGAATATATATGACATAATCCTCGCAACTTTCACTCCTCTCTTTCTGTATCTGATTGTCCATCTCTCTGTCTCTCTCGCCCCCTCTCTTTTTTTTTTCTCTCTCTCTCTCTCTCTCTCTCTCTCTCTCTCTCTCCTCTCTCTCTCTCTCTCTCTCTCTCTCTTTATTGGTGGGCATTCTTCTGTTGCTCAGTCATAGGCTATAATGAGAAACAGCGTTAGCCTTCCTGCTTCAAACACTTGGCATTGAAGGCACACAGAAGCCCTTGTAATGCACTCACACAGACAGTCACACACACACACACACACACACACACACGCACACACACACACACACACACGCACGCACACGCACTCACACACAGCCACACATGCACAAACACAAAATGACAATGCCTTCAAAACAATGAAACACACACGCACAAAGATCACAAACATTTATACACTCCTTCATCGGTAGATTGAACGACTGTTAACCACTCCTTCAGCACACATGCACATGAATGCACAAACGCACACACATACACAAACACACACACACACACACACACACACACACACACACACACACACACACACACACACACACACACAAACACGCACATGAATGCATGTTCACACTTACCACACACGCTCCCACAGGCACACACACTCACAAAACACACATGCATTAGTGCACATACAGACAGACACACACACACACACACACACACACACACACACACACACACACACACACACACACATACACATATGACTTCAGGTCTGTATGTGTCACAGTGCCCTGCTTCTAAATTCTTTTGAAGCCACTAGCTCTATTACAAGCCGGGACAGTAGCGCTGTCGCCCATCTTGAAACCATTTTGTGAGGAAATGGTATAATTCCCTCATCTGGATCCCATTACAGCCAGCCTGACTGCTATTCCTGTGATGCCTGTACAGTG
>NW_028178850.1:0-7718 GCF_964030765.1 Micromesistius poutassou | reverse complement strand
CTCTCTCATCTCTCTCACTCACACACACACACACACACACACACACACACACACACACACACACACACACACACACACACACACACATCCAAAATCCTCACGCCATTCCTGCCGCCATCCCATAATGTATTCTCTAACACCTAAATACACAGAGAGGGGTTTATGGCCTTGTATGTAAAAAAGCCTCTACTATAATAGTGTTTGCTTTTACTCTCTGCGTTTACATTTCATCTATTATCGACATTATGTCCATACAGATATATTTTCTCTGCATTTTTCTTTAACTTATTTAAAAAAGGATATTTTGCTCCCTCAAATTCCCTTTTTTTAAAAATCAATCCCAGACAGGATTAATAAAGTTTATCTTCATCTTTGATCTTTTACACACACTGCCCTCTCTTAAGATAAACAGTCTTTCCTTGAATATTCAGTTTGCTACGTGACACTACGCCCTTGGTCACTCACTTCTGGGAAACATCGTTTCAGATAAAAGAGCGAAAAGAAAGAGGATTTAAAAAAAAGGAAATGTATTCACACTGACCACATTGACCTCAAGATATTGGGCTGCAATCCATTTTGAACAATCAGCGTCTTAATGTGAGGATTATGTGGATAGCCCCTCTGTCTGCCCAACATCCTCCATCTCCTGAAATCAATAGCAGGTGTAATGGCTTGGGCCCGACCCGCGGGCTTCGGCTGGCTCCCGGACAGAGAGGAGAGGGGGTTATCCCGGGGCTGAGCTGAAAGGCCACGCTACCCGCTCCGTAATGTCACCACGCCCTCACGGGTCGACCTCACCTATGGTTCCTTTCTGTCAGACCGGACCAACGAAGCCGCTTTTATTAGCGCACCTCGCTGTGGCGCGGCTGGTATAACACGACTCTCTGGTGCTCACCTCTGAGCTCCTGGCGAGGGGAGTAGTACTAGGATGTAGCTTTGGACAGCTTACAGCAGAGCGAGGAGGCGGAGGAGGGGACCGCTGGAGAGAGGGAAGAGGAGGATTGAGGGGATGAGGAGAGGAAGGGATGGAGGAGCAGGGGACCTAAAGAGAAGGTTGGAATACGGAGGAGAGGAGGAGTAGAAAGGACAGATGAAAGGGAGAAGGAAGAGGGTTAAAGGATATATGGGAGAGAGAGTTGCAAGAGAAGGGATGTAACAGGTGGTGGGTCGGAGAATAGGAGATGGAGAACAGGGGAAATAGGAGGGAGAGAAGAGGGAGGAGAATAGATGAGGAAAGGCAAAAAAAAAAAAGCAAGGAGAGGGTGAAGAGAAAGGGGAAAGAAGGATGGAAGAGAAGGAGGGATATAGGTGATGAAGGATGGAAGAGAGGAAGCAGTGGAGGCAAGGAGAGGAAACAGAAGGAGGGGTGGAGGAGAATCATCAAGGGAGGAGAGGGCAGGACGACAGAGATGGAGAAGGACGAGGAGTGTAGGAAGCTATCGGAGAGGGGGAGGGGAGGGAGGGAAGAGGAGCGCGAGGAGAGAGGGAAGAGGAGATGGCGGGATATCACTTTTAAAGCATCACTGGTCTCTAATTACAGCAGAATGGTGTCGAGAGCAGCCCTGAACCCCGGGCCGATGAGAGTGCGCACAATGGTGTAATCCTCCGACACTCCAGTGGTCTCGCTGTCCCCCCCCCCAGTCGGAGGCAGAACAGCTTTGTAATCACCGACGCCTGCCTCCCGAAGACGTGGCGACGAGGTGATCCCACCTCGACTTTGTGTAACCCCCCCCTCCCCCCCTGTCCTCCATCTTGCACAACAATAATGAATTGTCAGCCATCCCATTTCTTCCCCGCTAAGTATCAAAGATGACGTGTCCCAATGTCGGGAGCGGGGCGGGAGACGCAGCCATCCATCAGCGCCGACGTGGTGATTAGGAAGAGGATAATCATCACCATCAGAGATGGAAAACAGCGATTAGAGCGCTGAAGAGCCTGCAGGTTCAATTTGGGAAAGGACGGCGCTTTCTAAGCCTGAAGGATCGCCATCCGGGGTTCAGACATTCTCCCGCTAATGGCTTCAGTCGCTATTGCTCAGAGATATCTGTTGACCGGACGGTGACGGGCCTCAGATGAGAGAGACCAAGGTTGAATTTGCAAATCATGGATGTCCTGTTTTCTTTAAATATCCCAAACAAGAAAAGCTCCTCAAACTTTTTGTCTTTTGGGATCCAAGTTCTTTAAGTAGTACACAGCAATCAATGGACGCTGTACACATGCGTATTATCAAACATATCTTGATATTTCTTACTACATTTATCTTGAAATGCTTAGCTGTACTTTTTCTTTTTCTTTTCTTTAATCCTTTTGGCCCCCTTGGGAGCATAGGGCGTCCACCATGGATCTCCACCTCCCTTTCCTCTCCGCGATGGTCTTTGCTTCTTGCCAGGAGGTCCCCGTCTTGGTCAGTTCATCAAGCGTGGACCGCCTCCAGTTGGATTTAGGTCTTCCTGGCTTCCTCTTGCCTTGGGGATTATAGTCCTGTCTTGCTATATTCCTCTGATCCTCCTTAAGTGGTGGATCCATCCACCACTTTCTGGATTTGATTTCAATATGGATTTGCTCCTGGTTCATGCGAGATCTTGAGCCTATTAGTGGTTAAGCCCATTGGTTTATGTACATGACAAGGTTTAAGGATATCAAAACAACTCCTATGCTTACCAACAGACAAAAGGAAATGCTGGTTGGAGTCAGTTTCTTGCTTCACCAAGTCCTCTAATCACAGACTTTGGGTCAGGACAGGCCAGTTGTAAGGGGGTGACTCCCAGCTAAAAGGTTCTGTCTTTGTCCCTGAGGACCAGTTTACCCGTAGGCATCCTAGAGGAAGATGCCCCTAACCCCTTCCTGCTTTAACAACAGGAATCTTTAAAGATGTATTTTTTGCATTTGTATGCTTTATTCATGAAGAGACAGTGATTTAGACAGGAAGGTATGGGAGAGAGAGTGAGAGAGAGAGGAGATGCTGCAAATTCCCACAGGCAGAAATCGAACCTGGGTCACTGCCGTAAGGACTGAGCCTTAATGGTACGCATGCGGTGAGCCACTGGGGCGCCTGGCAACATGAATCTTTCACAAAATCCAGTGTATTAGCATAAAAGCATCCGCTAAATTTAAAGGCAAAAAGGACCATGTTGTACAAGTCTTCTACAAGATGTTCCTATCGCTGTCAGTTCCACTCCTTCACTGAATTCTAAGCCCTTTTGCTTTGTCTGTACTACTTACATCACGAAGATAACTACTGCACAACCTACTCTCTCTTATTAACTCCCTGATTTCTACTGGGTTGCATCATCACCCTCGTTAGGCCAGAGGGGTGAGTGTGGGTGGGTGGGGGTGGGTGGGGGTGCGTGGGAGTGGTTGGGGGCTAGGTTGGGGTGAGTGCGGGCGAGCGGGGGCGAGCGACCACGTACCACGGCGGTGCTTCGTTTAAACTTGTGTCGGAAACGCCGTCGTCGATTTAGCACAAAGGTCGCCCGTGCTCAGAGAACAATGGCTTGATGAGCGTGGAGCTGCCATTTTGTAAGTTTGAGGACTTTCTTTTTTTTGGGGGGCGTTAATTCAATTCAATGTTAGTCAAGCATGCAGCCAATAAAAAAGATAGGTCTTTAGCTTAATGCCGACACACCGGCGACGTTAGAATACATCGGTAGTTCGACTGAGAACTCTGCTCCAATAGATAGCTATTAGCAGCTCACAAGTGTTTGAAATCCAATTATTTCTTTTTTTTTTCAGGCCTCACTGTAATTTTCAGCTTCATGGATTACAAAACCTAATGTTTAATGGATTCCCAGACGAGAGGAGTGGACTGAGAGGAGGCCACCTGGGTCAGTAGTCACGTTGTCTCCGTAATGTACGACTTTGAGGAGAAACGAGGCTGATGTCGTTTCAGCGGCAGCCACACGTGCATACATCAATCTCACGCTGAATTAGAGGTACTGCCGTCGTCTCCTGAATACCGTTTTCTTATTTTTTACACACATGCTCGCCCCTTGTAGTCGGAACAAGCGTTTCAGTGATCTCAAATAAAATACAACGTACTGTCTTTAATTCAATGTTAAATTATCACTACTTGAATGGTGTTGGTTGTTTTTTTGGCTTTGTGCTAATATGCATTCGCACATTTCTCATGAGCTGTGGTGGATTGAA
Organism: Micromesistius poutassou; assembly: GCF_964030765.1. Taxonomy (NCBI): domain Eukaryota; kingdom Metazoa; phylum Chordata; class Actinopteri; order Gadiformes; family Gadidae; genus Micromesistius; species Micromesistius poutassou. Next base: position 3,572 of record NW_028178850.1, on the reverse strand, counting down.
GTCGGCCCTTGCCTGAGGCTTGGATGTAGAATAATTAGGCTACAACTGCATGTGCCGTCACATCTGTAATGTTTCATAACGAGCTGCTGGAAACACGAGGTGAAAACGAGGTGCTGGACTTGCAGTTTAACCACTGACACCTGAAGTCGGTTGGGAATTGCCCCCCCCTAAGGGCAGGTGGCACGGTGACGCAGCGGCGCACGGCGGGGAGGATTACACGCTTGGGCTTTTTGGTGAATTTAAGTCGAGAGCCGGCCCTGCTTGGGTCAGCCGCAGCGAGTAGTGTTGTGATGACTCTGCCCTTTATCAAGATTAGAAAATAAAACACCCAAAGTGTGATACACCTTCTTTACATCTCTTGTCTCGGGAATAAAGTGGATTTCTTGACGGGTGAAACAAGTGGCATGGGAAGTAGTTTATGATTTCTGTAATCATAGTGCGTTTTATAAATTAAATAAATATTAATAATATAAATAAATAAATAAATCATCTAACATGTCTGCAAATGGACAGATACACTTCATGGTAATTGAATGGTAGGCAGCTTAAGGACCCTGTTCTAGACTAACACCAGAATAACACTTAAAACCTTTCAAACTCTCTGCAATATGTCACTATGTTAATTATGTGGTGATATGATAATCAATAAAGAAGGATAAATTACGCCCAGCCCTAATATACACCACTGATATGTGTAATAATTGAACAAATGAATCATCCATTTGATTTATATTGTCGATTTTAAAAGAGGGTTCACATAGTGCAGCACACGCAATATGATGAATGATGGGGCAAGAGACGGAGCCAAAGCACTAAAAATCAAACTCCAGCATCTAGACGCATTAAGTCCTGACAGATAGAGAATGAGAGATGTTCAGTATGTTCTGTTTCTGCTGGGTCAGTTACTCAAAACACTTATAGAGAACATTTTAAAAGGCATTGATCTTCCAGCTCAATAATCATTTTACAAAATAATAACGCTTCTGTTATTTATTTACTTCTGATATACTTTGACACTGTGTAAAAACAAAGATCTGATGTGGTCCTCTTCTTCACTCCTGGCTTGCTCACCAAATTAAGAAACATAATCAAATCAAGGCCTTCTGTGATTATTTAAACCTTGCCTCCTGCATTATTCCTGTGTGCTCTCCCATTATTGTTCCCTTTAATTCATCACAAAACACAGTATATCAAAGCACATGACAAGGGCGGGGCTATCAGTCACCTCCAATCATTACCTGGTAACATTCAACAAGGTGTAACCCACTGATTCCTATTTGATTACCCTTATTCAAATCAAGCCAATCGTATTCCGCCTACACCGTCTCTAGGCTGAAGATGTGGCGGGTTGGTGGGTGTGATACCTGGGCAAGATGGGCCCCAGACCTGTTGGTCTGTGGGACAAAGGAAGGGCCGTTTGGGGTTGGAGACGGAGGTCTGGCCGGGCGGAGGATGTGAACAGGATGAAGGTGAAGACACATAAAGTGTTCTCTCAACTCCTCAAGAGTAGTGGAGGATAGAGACCGATGTTTGACAGGGAGCGGGATTAATAACAGGATGAAGGCTAAGCATATTTATCAACTAAAAGTGGGAGTCTGGCAGGGGGGGCGTTAGGGCAGGGAAACGGTTTCATCAACTAACAGTGGGGTTCAGAGACAGCACTCAGAGGCAGGGAGGGGGAAAACAGCATGAGGCGAAACCATGTCTAACGGTTTAAAGATGAATACATTCCTCAACAACTGAGTACTCTAACAGCGTACTTCTATGTTGGCTGATACAACCTCAAATTATCCCATTAATCCATTCCCCCCACATGGCTTCTCCTGCCCTCATAATCATAGTCTTAGTTGGACATCCGTAGCGCCCCAAGAGCGAAAGTACTCAAGTGTAATGTACTGCGGTCGGACTGCAGCGCTCCGGTCCTGTCTGCAGACTGCTGTCACACTTCCTGTCCCCCTCAGACAGACACCTTAGAGACGTCTCAGAGGTTCCGGCACTGTTCAGTGACATCAGAAACAGTTGGCAGAACCATCCGTCTTATTTTCAAATGTTACCACCGTGTTTTGTTGTAGCCTCAACCATTTTCATTTAAGATTTCCAATATAAAACTTTTTCTTTTTGAATATTCAATAAAAAAAAAGTGTATTTTTATTTAATTAGAAAAGAAAAAACTACTTCTATGTCTTCATGGACTGGCCAGATCTAATCTCATCATTTTCAGTGAGAGATTATCAGATTACAGAGGAAACGGATGCTCTGAGACGTGAATAATTTATAAGGACCCGATGATTGTTGCTGCCCCCCCCCCCCCCCTCGTTACCCCGCGCTCTGTTCGGATCACTGCCTCCATACGACACAAGTCTTCCAGTTCCACTTTGCTCAAGGGAACTCCCACCACTTCCAGCCCACGCTTTGACCCCTGACCTTTGCTTCACGATGCGTCGGCTCCTCTGGGCGTCTGTTCTTGGCGGGAATCGGACGGACGCACGTCTTAGTCAAAGGCCGGCGAGCAGCCGTGAATCATTATTTTTGAGAGGTCGTCCTCGGGTCCAGTCGTCGCGTTCGCTCTCTGGAGACTCGGTGTAACGAGATGTTCATCAGACCGGAGCTTTCTCCGTAGAGCGGCTTGGTTTCCTGGTAACGTGGTCCGTCGGGGGGGGCCGCATCAAGCCCACCAAGCCACCGCGTGTGTGTCCTGTTTATTCTCTGGCTCATTCGGCTCATAACGGCTCCTGGGGACAGTGGAAGAGGTGGACGCTTAGTGGGAGTGAATTAATGATTGTTAAACAGTCTCCCTCTTGGCTAGACTAAATGTCATGTGACATTTAGAGCCGTTTTGTTAATGCTTCATTAGTATACATTACCCCACTACATACCTGCCAAACTTCATTACATTTTTAAGACCCCTATTTTACCACTGGGTGTCATTATGATGAGCCATTACGAGCCATTACAAAATCTCTCTCTTATATCATGATATATCATGGTATATGATATCGTGGTGTGGGAGTCGCCAACCTGCTTGAAGACCCCTGATCCACCTAGCAGCCATATTGGTTTAGTTGGTAGCGAACCTTTTAGTCTCTTTGGAAACCATGACATCTCAATGCATTATTTGTATCTCTGCATTTCATTTTGATACCACCCAGGTAGCCTTTACAATCATTTTCATTGTGTTGTCATGGTTTCCCCAAAGGTTTGCCAAACTAAACTAACCAATTTTTCCCCTAGGTGAATATGGTCCATCATGTTGGTACTGGAGGACTTCAGCAACTGGTGGCCTGGAGTTTATCTGTCATACACTCTGAGTGGACCGTCCGACTTGTTATGTCATAAAATGATCGATGTTGTAATATATAACATGAATCCTGGGGGTAACATTGGGGCCTTCAACATATCTTGGTTGGGTTGCAGCGTAAGACGTTAATGGGGTGAATAATATAACATGATACTCAGCAGGAACCAGCAGAGTGGAGTGTGTGGAAGAGTACGTCTTCAGGTAGGAGTTAAATTTGACATCATCACAGGTCTGGATGACCAAGCCAGCCTCCAACTTGTGTTTTTCTGTAAAA
>NW_028178851.1:0-15807 GCF_964030765.1 Micromesistius poutassou | reverse complement strand
GTGTGTTACAGAGGGCCCCACAGTGTTACAGGGGGCCCCCACAGTGTAACACAGTATGTTACAGTGTGTTACAGAGGGCCCCACGGTGTGTTACAGGGGGCCCCACAGTGTAACACAGTATGTTACAGTGTGTTACAGAGGGCCCCACAGTGTGTTACAGGGGGCCCCACAGTGTAACACAGTATGTTACAGTGTGTTACAAAGGGCCCCACAGTGTGTTACAGGGGGCCCCACAGTGTAACACAGTATGTTACAGTGTGTTACAGAGGGCCCCACAGTGTTACAGGGGGCCCCACAGTGTAACACAGTATGTTACAGTGTGTTACAGAGGGCCCCACAGTGTGTTACAGGGGGCCCCACGGTGTGTTACAGGGGGCCCCACAGTGTAACACAGTATGTTACAGTGTGTTACAGAGGGCCCCACAGTGTGTTACAGGGGGCCCTACAGTGTGTTACAGTGTGTTACAGAGGGCCCCACAGTGTGTTACAGGGGGCCCCACAGTGTGTTAGAGAGGGCCCCACAGTGTGTTACAGAGGGCCCCACAGTGTGTTACAGAGGGCCCCATAGTGTGTTACAGTGTGTTACAGAGGGCCCCACAGTGTGTTACAGAGGGCCCCACAGTGTGTTACAGAGGGCCCCACAGTGTGTTACAGAGGGCCCCATAGTGTGTTACAGGGGGCCCTACAGTGTGTTACAGTGTGTTACAGAGGGCCCCACAGTGTGTTACAGGGGGCCCCACAGTGTGTTACAGAGGGCCCCACAGTGTGTTACAGGGGGCCCCATAGTGTGTTACAGAGGGCCCCACAGTGTGTTACAGAGGGCCCCACAGTGTGTTACAGTGTGTTACAGGGGGCCCCACAGTATGTTACAGAGGGCCCCACAGTGTGTTACAGAGGGCCCCACAGTATGTTACAGAGGGCCCCACAGTGTTACAGAGGGCCCCACAGTGTGTTACAGGGGGCCCCACAGTGTGTTACAGAGGGCCCCATAGTGTGTTACAGAGGGCCCCACAGTGTGTTACAGTGGGCCCCACAGTGTGTTACAGAGGGCCCCACAGTGTGTTACAGTGTGTTACAGAGGGCCCCACAGTATGTTACAGAGGGCCCCATAGTGTGTTACAGAGGGCCCCACAGTGTGTTACAGAGGGCCCCACAGTGTGTTACAGGGGGCCCCACAGTGTGTTACAGAGGGCCCCACAGTGTGTTACAGAGGGCCCCATAGTGTGTTACAGAGGGCCCCACAGTGTGTTACAGAGGGCCCCATAGTGTGTTACAGAGGGCCCCACAGTGTGTTACAGAGGGCCCCACAGTGTGTTACAGTGTGTTACAGAGGGCCCCACAGTGTGTTACAGAGGGCCCCACAGTGTGTTACAGAGGGCCCCATAGTGTGTTACAGAGGGCCCCACAGTGTGTTACAGAGGGCCCCACAGTGTGTTACAGGGGGCCCCACAGTGTGTTAGAGAGGGCCCCACAGTGTGTTACAGAGGGCCCCATAGTGTGTTACAGTGTGTTACAGAGGGCCCCACAGTGTGTTACAGGGGGCCCCATAGTGTGTTACAGTGTGTTACAGAGGGCCCCACAGTGTGTTACAGAGGGCCCCACAGTGTGTTACACTGTGTTACAGAGGGCCCCACAGTGTGTTACAGAGGGCCCCACAGTGTGTTACACTGTGTTACAGAGGGCCCCACAGTGTGTTACAGAGGGCCCCACAGTGTGTTACACTGTGTTACAGAGGGCCCCACAGTGTGTTACTGTGTTACATATGTTACAGAGGGCCTTATGGGCAGTGTGTATTTACATTTAACTCAATATTAAAACTTAAAAGGCTTAAAATTAAACAAACTTTTCAAAAGTTCATTATGATCTAAAAGTACTGGAAAGAGTTTAGTACAGTAAGTTTCGTCGTACAAGGTGCTACAGACAAAGTAGTAGCAGTAGTAGTTATAGTAGTAGGTAGTTATAGTAGTTATAGTAGTAGGTAGTTATAGTAGTTATAGTAGTAGGTAGTTATAGTAGTTATAGTAGTAGGTAGTTATAGTAGTAGGTAGTTATAGTAGTTATAGTAGTAGGTAGTTATAGTAGTTCTAGTAGTAGGTAGTTATAGTAGTTATAGTAGTTATAGTAGTAGGTAGTTATAGTAGTAGGTAGTTATAGTAGTTATAGTAGTAGGTAGTTATAGTAGTTATAGTAGTAGGTAGTTATAGTAGTTATAGTAGTAGGTAGTTATAGTAGTTATAGTAGTAGGTAGTTATAGTAGTTATAGTAGTAGGTAGTTATAGTAGTTATAGTAGTAGGTAGTTATAGTAGTTATAGTAGTAGGTAGTTATAGTAGTAGGTAGTTATAGTAGTTATAGTAGTAGGTAGTTATAGTAGTTATAGTAGTAGGTAGTTATAGTAGTTATAGTAGTAGGTAGTTATAGTAGTTATAGTAGTAGGTAGTTATAGTAGTTATAGTAGTAGGTAGTTATAGTAGTTATAGTAGTAGGTAGTTATAGTAGTTATAGTAGTAGGTAGTTATAGTAGTAGGTAGTTATAGTAATTATAGTAGTAGGTAGTTATAGTAGTTATAGTAGTAGGTAGTTATAGTAGTAGGTAGTTATAGTAGTTATAGTAGTTATAGTAGTAGGTAGTTATAGTAGTAGGTAGTTATAGTAGTTATAGTAGTAGGTAGTTATAGTAGTAGGTAGTTATAGTAGTTATAGTAGTAGGTAGTTATAGTAGTTATAGTAGTAGGTAGTTATAGTAGTTATAGTAGTAGGTAGTTATAGTAGTTATAGTAGTAGGTAGTTATAGTAGTTATAGTAGTAGGTAGTTATAGTAGTTATAGTAGTAGGTAGTTATAGACTCAGGCCTGTGACGGGGGCCCAGACTCAGGCCTGTGACGGGGGCCCAGACTCAGGCCTGTGACGGGGGCCCAGACTCAGGCCTGTGACGGGGGCCCAGACTCAGGCCTGTGACGGGGGCCCAGACTCAGGCTTGTGACGCCCCCTGCTGGTGTGTGTTCACTTCCCAGTCCTGCAGTTCGGCTTCACCACCATCTTCGTGGCGGCCTTCCCGCTGGCGCCGCTGCTGGCGCTGCTCAACAACATCATCGAGATCCGCCTGGACGCCTACAAGTTCGTCACGCAGTGGCGGCGCCCGCTGCCCTCGCAGGCCAAAGACATCGGTGAGCCCCCCCCCCCCCCCCCCCACACCACACCAACGAAGAAGAGCGCGGTGCCCGCGGCTCAGGACAGCCGGGGGGGGGGGCTGCTTTAGTCTACTGGGGGCCCCTGCTTTAGTCTGCTGGGGGCCCCTGCTTTAGTCTACTGGGGGCCTGCTTTAGTCTACTGGGGGCCTGCTTTAGTCTACTGGGGCCCCTGCTTTAGTCTACTGGGGGCCCCTGATTTAGTCTACTGGGGGCCCCTGATTTAGTCTACTGGGGGCCCCTGCTTTAGTCTACTGGGGGCCCCTGCTTTAGTCTGCGGGGGCCCGGCCCGGCTCTACACGGCCCTGAAGCAGTGGAACTCATTAAGGAATCTAACCTAATCGATAGAGGTTATCAATTACCACAGAGAGCCCAAAGGGAGTGTAGTGATGCTGCTGCTGTTATTGCAGTTATTATAAACGATCAATAGCGTATTGATTACGTTTCTCAAACACTTTTCTTGCCAGAGCAGCGAATTAGAGGCAGCTTATCAGTGAACGGCTCACGTGCACCAAACACACACGCACGCACACACACACGCACACACACACACACACACATGTGTGTGTGTATGTGTGTTCATGTGTGTGTGTTCATGTGTGTTCATGTGTGTGTGTGTGTGTGTGTATGTGTGTTCATGTGTGTGTATTCATGTGTGTGTGTGTGTGTGTGTGTGTGTGTGTGTGTGTGTGTGTTCATGTGTGTGTATTCATGTGTGTTCGTGTGTGTTCATGTGGGTTCATGTGTGTGTGTGTGTGTGTGTGTGTGTGTGTGTGTTCATGTGTGTGTATTCATGTGTGTTTGTGTGTGTGTGTGTGTGTGTTCATGTGTGTGTGTTCATGTGTTCATGTGTGTGTGTTTATATGTGTTCATGTGTGTGTGTGTGTGTGTGTGTGTGTGTTCATGTGTGTGTGTGTGTGTGTGTGTGTGTGTGTGTGTGCGTGTATTCATGTGTGTGTGTGTGTGTGTGTGTGTGTGTTCATGTGTGTGTATGTGTGTGTGTGTGTGTGTGTGTTCATGTGTGTGTGTGTGTGCGTGTGTTCATGTGTGTGTGTATTCATGTGTGTGTGTGTGTGTGTGTGTGTGTGTGTGTGTGTGTGTTCATGTGTGTGTGTGTTCATATGTTCATGTGTGTGTGTGTGTGTGTGTGTGTGTGTGTGTCCCACAGGGATCTGGTACGGGATCCTGGAGGGGATCGGCATCCTGTCCGTCATCACCAACGCCTTCGTCATCGCCGTGACGTCAGACTTCATCCCCCGCCTCGTCTACGCCTACAAGTACGGCCCGTGTGCCGGTCAGGGCCGCGCCGGCCAGCGGTGAGCACACCGGCCGCCGCGCCGCCGCCGTCGCCGCCGCCGCCGCCGCCGCGCCGCTACGGCCCGCCGCTGCTGCGCTCCGCCGCTAACACCTCTTCTCCCCCCCCGTGTCCAGGTGCATGATGGGATACGTCAACGCCAGCCTGTCCGTGTTCCGCGTCGCCGACTTCGAGAAGAAGTCGGAGCCGGCGACCAACGGCTCGGAGACGTTCGGAGACGCCGTCAAGTTCTGCAGGTGGGCTAACGCTAGGCTAACGCTAGGCTAACGCTAGGCTAACGCTGCTACTGCAGGGAGGCTAACGCTAGGCTAACGCTGCTACTGCAGGGAGGCTAACGCTAGGCTAATGCTGCTACTGCAGGGAGGCTAACGCTAGGGTAACGCTAGGCTAACACTGCTACTGCAGGGAGGCTAATGCTGCTACTGCAGGTGGGCTAACGCTAGGCTAACGCTAGGCTAACGCTGCTACTGCAGGGAAGCTAACGCTAGGCTAACGTTGCTACTGCAGGGAGGCTAACGTTGCTACTGCAGGGAGGCTAACGTTGCTACTGCAGGGGAGCTAATGCTAGGCTAACACTAGGCTAACGTTGCTACTGCAGGGAGGCTAACGTTGCTACTGCAGGGAGGCTAACTTTGCTACTGCAGGGAGGCTAACACTAGGCTAAGGTTGCTACTGCAGGGAGGCTAACGTTGCTACTGCAGGGAGGCTAACGTTGCTACTGCAGGGAGGCTAACGTTGCTACGGCAGGGAGGCTAACGTTGCTACGGCAGGGAGGCTAGTAGGCTGATGTGAGTCCTGCAGGTTTGAGCACTACTGCAGGTTTAACCCTCATTAGGTCAGGAGCGTTTTCTCCTTGGGTTTTGGATCTGGTCCAATCAGAACAACTCCTCATCTCGTTTTAGCACTGTGTGTGTGTGTGTGTGTGTGTGTGTGCGTTTGTGCGCGTGTGTGTGTTCATGTGTGTGGTGTGTGTGTGTGTGTTCTTGTTCAGTGTCAGTGACCTTCATCACGTGTATATATATATATGAGACCGACTAAATTTAACTCTGGGGCACCACCTTCATCATCATCATCATCATCATCATCACCACCATCACCATCATCCTCCTCCTGACGACCTTTGACCCCCCCCTCTCCCCCCCCCCCCTCCAGGTACCGTGACTACAGGGAGCCCCCCGTCTCGGCGGACCCCTACTCCTACACTCTGCAGTTCTGGCACGTCCTGGCGGCCAGGCTGGCCTTCATCATCGTCTTCGAGGTCAGTCTGACGTCCCGTCGTCCTTCGTCGTCTTTCTTCCTCCTCCTCCTCCTCTGGCGATGATGACGAGGGTACGGTAGTGGAGCACTGAGCGCGCTCAGTGGAGCCAGAGGGTTGGAGGGTTCCCAGAGCGAGGTCTGACAGTGGTTCTCCCGCTCTGCTTTGGTTCCCTGTTCAGTTTCTGTTGATTCGTTTTTTTATTTTCTGTATTTATTTATTTACCTTCAGGGCGTGTGGCAGACGCTTTTTATCCTAAGCGACTTACAACAAGTACATCTGTCAGAAGACGGAGAAACAACACGTTGTACGATATAATGTATACATATTTATAAAACGGGTGGCTTAAATCAAGCGATCTGATTGGTTCCCAACTGTTGTATAATGAGCGTATACACACAGCTATGACGCCCGTTCAGTTTACAGAGTTCAGTATCACTCCACGCCTAACTCTAACTGTTGTTTATTTATATATAAAAGCGATAGCATAGTTCACTGAAGACTAAAAAACATGTTGATTGATGGAGGGGGTGGAAATGTTGTAAAGCAATAGGCACACGGTGAGTGAACTCGACAGTAGGCTAAATTGCCGGCGAACCGAGCTGCCGTCTCTAGCCTTCTCTCTGAAGGACGCTACAGTGTGTTGCATAGCAACCGCCGTGCACTCTGCAGGCAGCCCGTACCACAGAGCACATACCACACGCCTGTCCTGATCTATTGCTTAATTATACCAAGGCCTGGGGGAATACTCGCTTCTGATTGGCTGCAGGGTGTCCATTAATCCCTGATATGCGGACGCCTGCTAAGTAGCTCCAGTCGTACTGTCTGTCCACCGTCGTACATGAATGCGCTGGCGGGCGTATCAGCCTGTCTCTAAAATGAGTAACACCTCCCCTCCGGACGTACTGACACTGTGTGTCACATGAGCCATCGTCTCACGTCCCGTTGGCCGTCCAGCGCGCTGGTTCACGCCGTGGCGTGGCGGTAACGTTACACCCGTTACCCGCCCGTTTGTCGTTTTGGGTCGACCGTCCGCAGTGTTATTGACTTTGAATCTCGCTAGCGTAACGTTAGCGCTCTGGCTCACGGCCGAGCGGACCAGAGTGTCTCCCGCTGCCGAGTGGTGTCTGAGGTCCGTCCTGTTTACTGGAGGAGTGAACGACGTTTCCGTTGCATGAGAACGTCAGGGCGAGGGTAATGACTGTTCCAGGCACTAGTCGAACCCTCAGGCGTTACCAGGGAAAGTAAAGTTTGTGAAGAACTTTATACTTTGATTGTAAAACGCATGAATGGTCTTCATTTCTTTTAAAATAAGCAGGATAACGCCCTTCAAGGCGTCCCTGATCAGGAATTAATGGCCTCCGCGCCGTCCATTACTGTACATTTGTCAGAGGAAAGAGAAAGAACATATTGCCAAGAGCACTAACCATCACTAGGTTAACCCATTCCCCGTACACACTAACCATCACTAGGTTAACCCATTCCCCGTACACACTAACCATCACTAGGTTAACCCATTCCCCGTACACACTAACCATCACTAGGTTAACCCATTCCCCGTACACACTAACCATCACTAGGTTAACCCATTCCCCGTACACACTAACCATCACTAGGTTAACCCATTCCCCGTATACACTAACCATCACTAGGTTAACCCATTCCCCGTATACAACAAAGAGAGCCAGGATAAGACCCTACACGTTGCTCAGGGCTGGTTTTAAGTGCCAGGACGTGCGACGTACAGTAAGTGTGTACATTTATGTGTTTAATGGCTCTGGTTTTCTGAAAGTACTTTTTTGAATGGTGACCTTTCTGTGGTGATCTTCCTCGTACATATATCGTACAGGTGTGTGTGTGTGTGTGTGTGTGTGTGTGCGTGCCTGTGTGTGTGTGTGTGTACATGTGTGTGCGTGCGTGCATGCGTGCGTGCGTGTGTGTGTGTGTGTATATATGTGTGCGTGCGTGCATGCGTGCGTGCGTGTGTGTGTATATATGTGTGCGTGCGTGCATGCATGCGTGCGTGTGCGTGTGTGTATACATGTGTGCGTGCGTGCGTGTACACAACATCACAGTACTACTAAGGACCAACATGCTCACCGTGTACCGACGGCCCCCGATGGGCGTCACCGCTCCAGGCCCCCGCCCCTCCTCCTTCCTAACTCTCCCTCTGATTGGCCGGCTCCGCAGCACCTGGTCTTCGCCATCAAGACGCTGATCGCCTACCTGATCCCGGACCTGCCCAAGGACCTGCGGGACCGCATGCGGCGCGAGAAGTACCTGATCCAGGAGATGATGTACGAGGCGGAGCTGGAGCGGCTGCAGAAGGAGAAGAACGAGAGGAGGAAGAGGAAGGAGCGCGGCGGCCATCACAAGGAGTGGCCCTGAGGGGGGGGGGGGGGGGGGGGGGGCGGGACCAGCGCCCCGCCGCCGCCGCCGCCGCCACCGCCGCAGGTGAGGAGACACGCCCCCCCCCCCCCCGAACCAATCAGGGAAGAGGAGGTGGTGGCCTGATTGGTCAGAGATGATCAGAGAGGTTTAATGTGGTGGTGGTGGTCCGGGGTCGTCAGTCAGTCAGAGTCACGCGCGGACCGCTGACCGTAGGGTTTAGATTCTGTCCACGTCATAATGTGTCATGAATGACATATTAACTAACAAATGAATGTAGAGTCATAAAGGTGACGGGGGTTAGAGGCGGTACATATCGGCTCTCTTAAAGACCATCCGTAGTCCGGCCGTTAGCTGAACTCAACTCAACTAAACTAATAACTAATAGTGTTCCAAATCGTTCCCTATTCCCTCACTCACTAGTCCCTATACAGTGTTTATGATACAGTGAACTATATAGTGTTTATGATATAGTGAACTATATAGTGTTTATGATATAGTGAACTATATAGTGTTTATGATATAGTGAACTATATAGTGTTTATGATACAGTGAACTATATAGTGTTTATGATACAGTGAACTATATAGTGTTTATGATACAGTGAACTATATAGTGTTTATGATATAGTGAACTATATAGGGAACAAACAAATGAGAATTCGGACACTACGCTGAACATTTCTGAACGTCATTTGCGTCAGTAAATGCGCCCGCATTGCATTGTGGTACACGGGAGGAACATGTGGGGAACGTCGTGTGTTCACTCACATGTTGGGTATCTTATAGTCCGCTATAAAGTCAATGAAATTAACCACTGAGAATTCAAACAGCACTACACAATGGCGAGCACCCTATATAGTGCACTATATCACCCTATATAGTGCACTATATCCGTGATAGGGATCGGTTTGGAACACACGCTGGTGTCAGACCTCCTCTGACCTCCTGCTGTTGACGCAGCGTGGGGCTACAGCTCCCCCTGGTGGCGCACCTCAGTAAGGCCTGACTCTAAAGCATCAGCTGACTCAAAAGACCACGTCCCCCCCCCCCCCCCCTTAAGTGTCAGAGTGTCAAAGTGTTTTATTGTCATTTGTTCAGAAGACGTCGTTCTGTACATTGAAATTCTTATTGACCTGGCAGGCAGGTACAATACGTAGTATATAGGCGTAATAGATTAACAAAAGAGACACAAATAAATTTATTTAAAAGAAAATGTGGTAAGAATAGCAACATAATAAAATACTGTATATATAAGAAAAAGTATACATAATAAAAATATATAATAAAACAAGAACACTATCAATAGTTTAAGAGAATACATAGATGTAAACATCTACCATTGCAGCAGGCGTGTCCAGTGAAGAGTGGAAACATTAAATACTGTAGGTCAGGGCTGTCAAACTCAAACTGTGCAGTGGGCCAACATTGAAGTCTTGGACAAAGTCGCGGGCCGGAGTTGTTGACGGCGATCTGTCGGGGTTGACGCGATAGGGTTACCGCGCCAAGACGCGCGTCAACGCTGAAATGTGATATGCCGGTGGGCCAGTTGCATTACATTAATTGGGGACATTACATTACAACAGGGTCTGCAGGCGGAATTGTTGACCGGGGGGGGGGGGGAGGTACGGGATTACGGGCTGACGGAGTTGACGCGCCAGGGTTACCGCGCCAAGACGCGCGTCAACGCTGAAATGCGATATGGCAGCGGGCCGGTTCTGATAGACATTAGATATTATCTGGCGGGTGGCCGGATTAAAAATGACACTGCAGGCCGGATCAGGCCCGCGGGCCGTAGGTTCGACACCCCTGCTGTAGGTACAAAGTGAAGTGAGTAACGTCTGTAATGTACCCAGTGCAGCATACGTGATGTTGTGACGATGAGAGGAAGAGGGCGGTCTCCAGGCGGTTTGTGGCGGCTCATCACGCTCACAGCAGCCGGTGGAATGAGGGGGGGGTCCCTTTACGTGTCGACGTCATCATCACAACCTGCGCTGACCCCCTGACCTGTCTGTCTCTCCCCAGCGGCCCGCTCTCTCTCTCTCTCTCTCTCTCTCTCTCTCTCTCTCTCTCTAGACCCGTGGAGGACCATGTAGAGGGAGGGGGTAGTTCCTGCATGACGTCTCGTCCCTGGGCCCCTCCTCTCGGCCCGTCTGACCAGGGACCCGACTTTAAAATAAAAAAAAGAGACAAACAATGAAGCGACGGCGGGGGGGGGGGGGGGGGGGTGTCGGCGGGGCGGGGGGGGGCTGGGGTACAACTGCATCCTGTGCGGTCTCTCACGGCCGCGCCCGCCCCCCCCCCCCCCCCTGGGTCTCGGGGGCGGGGGGGGTCCGCTGGCTTCAAACTTGACAGGAGAGGGGATCCAGAACGGACGCCTGGCAGAGTCCACTTCTTTGTCTTGGTGTTTTCTTCTTCCTCCCTCGGACAGCTGCTACTAATTCAACCGTTTCTTCACGTTGAGCTTATCGTTTTATTTGTCCTCTCTGTCCTCTGCTGCCTCGTTACCGACTCATTAACCCTCAGCCTGAATGTAAAGCAAAGGATAACTCTGACGTCTTTTACATTTTTAAACCCCACTAACCCCGGGCTAGCCCGCCGACCGCGCGGGGCCCGCTAACGCTAGGCTAACGCTACGCTAACTGAATGAGAAGTTGTGTTTACGTCCCTCCGGTCGGCGGGGGGGGCGTCCAGGAGCCGGTAGTGTTTCCTTTGGTGTAAATAAAGAGATATATTTAAGGGAATGACAGATAGGCCATTTTGTTCCTCTGTAGTGTAGTGCAATAAATAAATAAATAAACTATAATGATAGATTATTCACGTTTAGAAACGTGATTCATCTAGATCGTGGCCGGGGCCACGGAAGCTTACACCCGCATTGCCTTTCATTGAATTTAAATTGATGACCGCAGTAATGAAATAAATAATATTTATTGTCTATATTTTGTGTGGGTTTCCTCTGTTGGGATTTGAGGCCTGGATCCAAGTTATTTTTCTAGAAACTGAAAAGCTTTACAAAGAGAAGGGACATTTTCATATGCATGGAATATTAATGAAACCATTTCCACACCGAACCTGGCTGGTTTCACACACACACACACACACACACACACACACACACACACACACACACACTCAGCAATACTGCAGAGGGCAGCATTTCTTTTGAAACGGACCGTTATTTAAAATTAATCTGTCAGTTCACCTCTAGCTGTTGGCATGACATTGTGTATCAGTGTGTAATGATTCATATATATTAATGTCATATTATCCTTGAGCTAATTAATCATAGTTTATTCGTATTCACTGTGGTTACTTTGAGAGTTAAGGCCCAACACTGAATCAGTGATGATATTCCTATAACTAAATATGATCATTGAACACATCAACAAAAGTCTCATCAAGTTAATTTGATATTTAACAATTATTCGCCAATTATTCCACTATTCACTGAGCCTGGGGTGAATAATTGTTTTAGTGTATACTACACGTGAACACTCCAAAAGTTAACAAGATAATACTTTTTGCTGGGATTCAATTGTTTTCATTAGCGTGACGAGACGACCGTCACACGCTCCGAAAACAATATCCAGAGTTTGAGATCTCAATCTTTCTTATTGCGCTATATCCCGAGATGGCGAACCAATCAAATTGCGCCGTCTCAGGAGGTTCACGTGTAGCGTGTACTAATGCACTTTATCCAGGATAAGATATTAATTATTAAATCAACGGGCCAAAGCCCCTGGGCGTGACTTGATGAACCTACCAGGTACGGAAGTAGGCCTATACTTGTAAACACATGCGCACCCAATTTATTTTGTGTAAAAAGCGTGATTTGCAAGTGTTTATTTTCCGATACAGGCTGCACTTTATTCCACTGTTCCCTGTTTCACTGGGATGTCAGAATTAAGGCAAACACTGAATTACACAACTCCTCAAATCCCCGCAGACCTAATATAAGGAGAAGCTCGAACGCTGGCTATGCAGGAAACACGCAAACGATAGTTATGTTATTATATACTCTAGTTCTGTTTCATGTAGGCTACACCGTCTAGGCTTCGCCTTACGGGCAGCCTACATGAAATAGAACTGTCAATCATCCATCACCAACAACAACAACAACAACAACCACCACAATCAACATCCCCAAACGAACGGCCTTTTCCCCAGACGACGCAGCCTGCACCCACTTCCCGCTCCGGCCGTTTCTCCGCCGCTCAAAGGCCGTTCAGATGGAACTCCTCCAAACCGCGACCCTCGCCATCAGGACCAGGTGAGTCAGGCTGTGGTCAGTGGGGGTCGCTACCCTGCAGTCAGCAAGGCACCGTGACTGGGTTCAGTCCTGCGGTCCGAACCCGTGGGGGGGGGGGGTCCCCACAGGGTCCCTGAGAGGGGGCCCCTACTGCGTCTGAAATCCCCGCAATGCATCCGGTTCAGCTCAGGACAGAAGCATCCTGAGCCAAACCCCGTAATAGTAAATACTAAATAAATAACGCGGAAACATTAAACGTGCATGGGTTCATCCCCCCCCCCCCCACGCTTTCAGCGGCCCAGCGGATTGGACGACGCCGGTTATATTATTTAAACTTGTTCCCGGCCTCCTGCATGGATTACCGCACCGCCGCCCGCGCGGCAACTTTCCATTTTGATTATTAATCGTCCGGGGAAGCGAGGGAGCGTGTCGCCCGTGGTTCCCTTCCCACCGTCCGCCCCGCGCCCTAAGAGGATTAACTCCGAACACGCGCCGTTGCGTAAGGCTGGTGGAGGGGCCGCCTGGCCGCTGCGCCGCACGGGGGTTAGAGATGTCCTTATGTTGGCTGTTTGGTGTCGTGTATGAGAATATCTCTCGTTCCGCTCCGCGGCCCCATTCGGCGGCTTTCTGCTGCACTGCTGTCTTCACTTTACACTCTGTGGTGGTTCGTGCCCAGCAGTCTAGGTTTTATACTGGGAGATGCCCAGCATCACCACTGGTCTTCTATATAGAAGACCAGTGGTGATGCTGGGCAGCTCCAAGTGCCCCACAGTAGACTAGGCCTCTCCCAGTGTCTACCAGTATAAGACTTAAGTTGTACCGGGGAAGCTCCCAGTGTCCACCAGTATACTGGTGGACACTGGGAGAGGCCTAGTCTACTGTGGGACACTGGGAGCTGCCCAGTATAACCCAAGTCTTCTACTGGTTTTGACTGGGAGCTTCCCAGTACGACCACAACCGTCTAGTAGGCTACTGGATTAACTGGGAGCAGCCCAGTAATGCCAGTCCTCCACTGGTGGACACTGGGAGATTTCCAGTCTAACAAAGTCATAACACTGGTCAACACTGGTATAGTACTGGCCAGTACAACGGCACTTTCCTCCTGTGAGCTACTGGGAGCTGTCAGACCAGTATTTACTGGTGGACCACTGGTCGATGGCCAAGCACTAACCACTGCATGTGGCTGGTCCCGCCCCTTCCTGTTGACAAGGCGTCTATATTGTAGGTTACCAGCAGCCACCCCCTGTGTGTGGGCGTGTGTGCGTGTGTGTGTGTGGGCGTGTGTGTGTGTGTGTGTGTGTGTGTGTGTGTGTGCGTGTGTGTGCGTGCGTGTGTGTGTGTGTGTGTGCGTGCGTCGCAGAAAGGCCCGCCCCCAAAGGCACATCATCTCTGCCCAAAAAAAAAAAAAAACCCAGCTTCCTGGTTGCTGTTGCCACGGCGACACCGCTGACGGTTGCACGTCTGCTGACCTTCAGTCGTATCGCTCTTCCTCTCGCTTCCGATTCATTATTTATTTCGCTTTATTAGTTAAACGTGTATATATATAGGCTATACATCTAGATATTTAAATCGATAACACTTCCCGAACATATTTCAATGATTCACACGGAAAATAATTATTCACAGTATTCGTTTTATTAATTGGGCCGCGTTCCAAATCATGGAACGCAGCCCGTTCATTTATAATCGGATGAATCACAACATTTTTCTTCTTGTGTTTTTTTTTTTTTTTTTACCAAGAAACTCGTCCAGTCCACCCTTCCATGAATTCATCTCTCTTCCATCCCTGGCGCCATGATATCTAATCCCGTATCCAGTGGGCCTGCTATGTTAAGAGGATATTATCTCATCTAAAATCAGATTAGCGGGCCAGGAGGACCTGCTTGATATTCAACAGGTGCGTCGCTCTGTCGTCCCCTCCTCGACCCAAAGCTGCGGTAGTTAACACCAGACCAGACCACCTCTCCGCGTCCTACAGCCCGTTTCCCGGAGGAGGAGGTGGTGGTGGTCGGAGAGGTGACGCCGAACAAGCTCATTAACTTAATTAGGGCCTGGATGAGGCACGCGGCGATTGTTAATGAGGCAATTATCATCATGAGATACACCTGTGTGTAATTTCCTCTATACCGAACGACGCCGTGATAATAAAAAAAAAACACGGACCCCTCTTCTCACCGCTTGCGCCCGACCGTAGCACTAATTGAACTCAAGGTCTTGACCTGATGGTAATTAGCGCGTGCCGCGGAAGAGTGGACTCTCGCGCACGCACGCACGGTAGGACCGCTGATCAGCTGACGTCACCGGCGGCGCGTCACGACGACATGTGAGGCGGCTGCCGCTCCAGCTGTGAATCGCGCCTTGTCTCCTGTCGCGTCAGGGGGTCCTGTCAGTGGCTGTCTGATGGACCCCCCCCACCCCCACCCCCACCCCAACTCGCTCCATATCACACCGGGCAGGAGACGAGGCGGCGGTAGGTCAACAACAACACAACGCCTGTCACGTTGAGTCGTATTCACACCTCCGCTGCGCGTCACGCTCAGCTCAGGTTTCCTAAAGTTATTCTTTTATAGCTGAGAAAATATCGTTTTCGTTTTGTGTGGACGACGGGGCCTAAACTACACGTGTCGGTGTCTGAACAGGAGAGGGTCCGTTTGACGTTTGTTTGTTTGTGCGACTCTGACAGATGTTGTTGTTGTTGTTGTTGTTGTTGTTGTTGTTGTTGTTGTGGCCAATGGGGGAATGATTCTGGGTCTCTGGTCCGTATTAGTTCCGTATTGAAGAACTGATGTACTTTGGGATGATAGATGATGGAGGCCTCTTTTTTAAAAATATCTGTTATTTAATTACGATTGCCTTAAACAAGACTAATGACTATAAGCTTTATGAAGCAGAATCAGGTTCAGTGAAGCTCTGGGGGGGGGGGGGCTCACTGACCGTCTCCAGAACGAGGCAGTGCCCACAAACATCAAGACCAAACGCCACAAAGAAATGATTTTTCCAAATGTCCCCAAACAAAGCTGTGAATTAACGACTGGAGTGCACGTTTTGTGAGCCCCGAACATCAACCACCGAATAGTATTGACTCCACGTGACGACGAGCGTACGTACGAACCGCCCGCTCTCCTCACCAGTAGGGTCTGAGTTAGCAGGACAACACACACACACACACACACACACACACACACACACACACACACACACACACACACACACACACACACACACACAGCGGTCCCTCGTTGGTGTTCGCCCACGTTCACAGCACGACACGAACGCGTCCTATATGAGCTACGTCCCAAAAGGTAGGCTAGGGGGACGTCTTTAAAACACGGACATGGACGGCTGTGTGCGGCGTAACGCACGCACGCACGCACGCACGCGCACGCACGCACGCACGCACGCACACACCGC
>NW_028178852.1:0-14765 GCF_964030765.1 Micromesistius poutassou | reverse complement strand
AGACCTCTGGAGAGGCAGACCTCTGGAGAGGCAGACCCGGGCAGAAGAGGTCCAGCCCAAACATCTCCGGGCGTGTCTCCTGCGGGACACGCTCCACGTGGCCAACGCGATGACCAGGAAACCAGGACCAGCACTTTCCATTAACGACGGATAAAAGGTTACCATTATCTCTTTATTTGTATTTTAATTCTGTTTTGAAATGCAGCTCTCGGGGCGGTGGATCCCCTCTTTCACTGCGGCTGTTTCAGGAGACGACATGAGCACGTTGAGCTCTGCACGTCTGTTCTGATACCACTCGTCTCTTCAGCGTCATTAATGTGGTGGTACCCCCCGGCTGCTCTGTCAGACGCACGGCCTTACCGCCTGGTCTGTTACCGCCTGGCTCCAGACGGTCTGTTACCGCCTGGCTCCAGACGGCGGTCTGTTACCGCCTGGCTCCAGAGGGCGGTCTGTTACCGCCTGGTTCCAGACGGTCTGTTACCGCCTGGTTCCAGACGGTCTGTTACCGCCTGGTTCCAGACGGTCTGTTACCGCCTGGTTCCAGAGGGCGGTCTGTTACCGCCTGGTTTCAGAGGGCGGTCTGTTACCGCCTGGTTCCAGAGGGCGGTCTGTTACCGCCTGGTTTCAGAGGGCGGTCTGTTACCGCCTGGTTTCAGAGGGCGGTCTGTTACCGCCTGGTTCCAGAGGGCGGTCTGTTACCGCCTGGTTCCAGAGGGCGGTCTGTTACCGCCTGGTTTCAGACGGTCTGTTACCGCCTGGCTCCAGACGGTCTGTTACCGCCTGGTTCCAGAGGGCGGTCTGTTACCGCCTGGTTCCAGAGGGCGGTCTGTTACCGCCTGGTTCCAGAGGGCGGTCTGTTACCGCCTGGTTCCAGACGGTCTGTTACCGCCTGGTTCCAGACGGTCTGTTACCGCCTGGTTTCAGACGGTCTGTTACCGCCTGGTTTCAGAGGGCGGTCTGTTACCGCCTGGTTCCAGACGGCGGTCTGTTACCGCCTGGTTTCAGACGGCGGTCTGTTACCGCCTGGTTTCAGACGGTCTGTTACCGCCTGGTTTCAGAGGGCGGTCTGTTACCGCCTGGTTCCAGACGGCGGTCTGTTACCGCCTGGTTTCAGAGGGCGGTCTGTTACCGCCTGGTTCCAGAGGGCGGTCTGTTACCGCCTGGTTCCAGAGGGCGGTCTGTTACCGCCTGGTTCCAGAGGGCGGTCTGTTACCGCCTGGTTCCAGACGGTCTGTTACCGCCTGGTTCCAGAGGGTGGTCTGTTACCGCCTGGTTCCAGAGGGCGGTCTGTTACCGCCTGGTTCCAGAGGGCGGTCTGTTACCGCCTGGTTCCAGAGGGCGGTCTGTTACCGCCTGGTTCCAGACGGCGGTCTGTTACCGCCTGGTTTCAGACGGTCTGTTACCGCCTGGTTCCAGACGGCGGTCTGTTACCGCCTGGTTCCAGAGGGCGGTCTGTTACCGCCTGGTTCCAGAGGGCGGTCTGTTACCGCCTGGTTCCAGACGGCGGTCTGTTACCGCCTGGTTTCAGACGGTCTGTTACCGCCTGGTTCCAGACGGCGGTCTGTTACCGCCTGGTTCCAGAGGGCGGTCTGTTACCCTGGTTCCAGAGGGCGGTCTGTTACCGCCTGGTTCCAGACGGCGGTCTGTTACCGCCTGGTTTCAGACGGTCTGTTACCGCCTGGTTCCAGACGGCGGTCTGTTACCGCCTGGTTTCAGACGGTCTGTTACCGCCTGGTTCCAGAGGGCGGTCTGTTACCGCCTGGTTCCAGAGGGCGGTCTGTTACCGCCTGGTTTCAGAGGGCGGGGGGGGCTCCCCGTGGCGTGCGTCCGTCAGAGCGGTCCCACCGGAGGCGGTGAACCTCGCCTCCCCGGGGTTCCTATGGTTACGCAACGGCATGGAACCGATGAGGTCACGGACGTCAGAACCAATGAGAGGAGAGGAGAGGACGACTCACTGGCAGAGAACACACATCTCGCCCAGTTTAGCTTTCATCCTCTCTCTCCCTCCCTCTCCCTCTCTCTCTCTCTCTCCCTCTCCCTCTCCCTCTCTCTCTCTCTCTCTCTCTCTCTCTCTCTCTCTCTCTCCCTCTCTCTCTATCTCTCTCTCTCTCTCTCTCTCTCTCTCTCTCTCTGTTTCTGTAGATCTGGGACTGTTCAGGGGGAGAGGAGGGGGAGGGAGGGGGAGGGAGGGGAGGGAGGGGCGTACATCTCTCTGGTGTTCAGGGGTCCTGCTCCAGGCGATCAGCGGGGAACCCCAGAACCTCCATCAGGGTGGAGCCCCCCGAGCTTTAGAGACCATCTGCACCTCCACCTCTGCTCTATCACCAACTCCACCTCCACCCTCACCTCCACCTCCACCTCCACCCTCCCTCTCCACCTCCACCTCCCTCTCCACCTCCCTCTCCACCTCCACCTCCCTCTCCACCTCCACCTCCACCCTCACCTCCACCTCCACCCTCCCTCTCCACCTCCACCTCCCTCTCCACCTCCCTCTCCACCTCCACCTCCACCCTCCCTCTCCACCTCCACCTCCCTCTCCATCTCCACCTCCACCTCCCTCTCCACCTCCACCTCTAACTCCAACTCCACCTCTATCTCCACCTCCACATGCACCTCTAACTCCACCTCCACCTCCACCTCTTTCTCCACCTTTCATCATTTATTGTATTTCATCATAAGAAAAACCATATATATATATATAATGGAATCAAAAAACATGTGTTCAAAGTTGAATGACTGTACTTGTCCCGAGGGAATTGTACTTGGACATGAAGGCTACCTCATAACAATACATCCAATAACCAGCAGGCATAAGGGGATTGAAAACATCACTGAAACATTTTGAAATATTGATAGAAATGGGATGAATTAAATGCAAAAAAATATTGCATGAAAGTAAACCACATATGAGAAGCCTGCTTCACGTTATGATGATCCATTCCTGTGAGTTGTATGATTATTAATTACTGCACATCCTCAAGACGTCATGACGTCAGGTGGTAATGACGGATCGCATGCACGTGAATTATACACTTAACCTCTCTGGGCCAACATGTAAGGTTTTATTTGCTTGTATTTTTATTATAAAATATTATCAGAGTTCTATTTGTTTCGTATCGACTCACGGATGGTTATGTCAGCGCTGTGGCTCTGATATACCGACACGTTGTCATTTGAACTGACGTTTTTCATTCAAACAAATGCATAGCAAATGAAGTCATCATCTTCTGCTTCAGACGCTTTCACCGTGCAGGCCCGGCTGCGCTTATCTTATCTGTGGTTCTACCGTTCGTGTGGTTGTTCGGGGTCTTCACGGGGATCTTCCGGGGGCCTTCTGGAGGGCTCCTGGGGACTCTTCTGTAAGTGTGTTTCCTCAGACAGCTCGACCTTCTAAAAGTCCGCTCGGTTCTGCTCATGTCGCCTCAGTGAACGCTACGTCCACACGTCGGTTGGAAGCTGTACAGAACGCACCGCAGCGCCTCGGCATGTGAGCCAATCACTCAACGTAGGAAGGCCTTCATATTTAAGATCGCTAGAATGAACCGTTTTATTTTTCGATCCACTTAGTAGGCTGTAATGGATACATATTTTTAATGTTTGTTCCCTGTTACCGCCTGCATGTGTTCATGTTCATAGCCCCCAAATACACAATTTTAAATAATGCTAGGCCTGCTGCCATAATGTGGTAAACCCTTCTGCGTGTGATTTGTTGTCGTCGTTGTTATTTCTACAGGAGCCCCTCGTGAACAGTCTGAAATAAACAGTCCTACAGATCGAACCGAGGAGGTTTAAGACGAGCCGGCTTACAGGCGAGTTCGGCTAAAAGGAATGGAAGCTGTGCGTGCGTCCACACACGCACGCACACACACACACACACACACACACACACACACACACACACACACACACACACACACACACACACACACACACACACACACACACACACACACGCTACACACACGCTACACACGCTATCTCAAGATCTACTGGTGTGTGGCAGAAATTCTCCTCTCTCCAGGTCCACCAAACAGCGGTGAACTTTTCCCATTTTCTCCTCAGCATGAGCGCATAGCGCGGGGTCTCTGGGACCCCCCCCCCCCCCCCGACTGGACCCCCTGCCGCTCCGTGTTTATTTGGACCTCTCCCGGGTCGGTCGGTCGGGGCAGGCAGACCCCGCACGTGACGGTGCCACTAACCCGGCAGCGACCCGCACGCACGCACGCACGCACGGGGAGTCAGGTGGTCTCACGGAGGAGATGGACTCCGAGAGGTAACATAATTCTCCAATAAGTCGAGGTAAAGACCCCCTTTTCCTCCTGCCCCCCCCCCCCCCCAGCTGAAAGACCCCCGTCTGACGGCGGGCTAATCCCTCTGTCACTGCAGCTCTGCCTCCTGATCGAGGCTCATAAAGGCCTGACTGTGTGAGTGTGTGTGTGTGAGTGTGTGTGTGTGTGAGTGTGTGTGTGTGTGTGTGTACCGGGGGCCGCTGCATTAAGGAAGGCTTGGAACCAATCGGGATGCGATCAAGCGAGGCGCGGGTTTTATTTACCCTGCCCTGCAGGAAGTCGACACTCTTAAAATTATATTTCTTCTATTTTTCCGTGGAGGACGTTTGACCTTGAACATTCACGACAGCTCAAGCGAAATGTCGATTTTTTGTGTGATTAGATTCAGGCCTTTTAAGTATTTTTGCATGGACTTATAAAACATGTGCAAATATACACATTCTAATCGTGGCTATTTGCATTTTGTTTAAAATATCAGGAATAATTATTAGCCTAAATAATTGAATACTAAAATCATTATATTATGATACCATACTATATTATTTTATTACATTATAATTGTAGCCTATAATATATCATAATAATTAGCGATGAGGTTATATTCAGATATAATCTAATATCCATGAGTTATTTTTGATATGGAAAATATTTTTTCTATTTTGAGCAATTTGTTCTTATAAATAATAACCCTTTGTCCATACTGCCATCTAAAACTGATGCCCATTTCGAGTAAATATAAATTCGTATTGTGGGACAAATAGATATACAATAGTCTTTGTCAGAATGTATTTTTCTGTAGAAAACGCAGCGCTTTATAGACATAAAAAACGAGGGGAAAAGTATCAGAAAAAAGCACAACAATTATTTGTGTATGCTGTTACCCTTTTTATATGAAATACTCTTCATAATTCCTAGCTACTATTAAACGGCCAACGCGTTTAGCAGTATAGGCGTACACGTTGGTCTGGCCTATATGTATAATAATAAATGTTTATTGATAAAATAAATTAGCCGGTAGAAACTAACTTGGGTTTTATTTTAGATAGTGCTAGTGAGTTGTGTAGTAATGATGACTAGACCTAATGCAAGTCTATATCAAACACACACACACACACACACACACACACACACACACACACACACACACACACACACAGACAGACAGACAGACAGACAGACAGACAGACAGACAGACAGTCGGAAACATTTGTGTGTGTGTGTGTGTGTGTGTGTGTGTGTGTGTGTGTGTGTGTGTGTGTGTGTGTGTGTGTGTGTGTGTGTGTGTGTGTGTGTGTGTGTGTGTCCTGGGAACAATGTAGACTATTCGCTTCCATCTCGGCCGCAGTGTGATCACCTCCTCCTGATCATGTCAGTGGAGCCAAACGGACCTCTCTAACCCTAACCATTGCTAAATGATCGCCTAACTGGATATCCAAACATGTAATAAATTAAAAGCTAATTTGATTGTTTCCCTTCGTAAGCGTCCTTCTGGGGGAATATAACGGTCTTTATTTGTGTTTGCTTTTGGGCTCGGGGAAGGGGGCGTGGCTCGGAGTCCTCATATACGACGTCCGATTGGCCGACCCCGGGCCGTGACGCGCCGCTCTGTGCTCCGCGCGCAGGAGAGGCGCGTCCGTGTTCCTTATAAAGCGGGGCCGCTCCTCCGAAGGCGCCTCAGAGCGAAAGAGCATCAGCGACTCCGTCAACACAACACAACGCGCGTATCGATCCGCCGATACGCATATATCGATCGGTCCCCGCTCATCGATCCCGGAGAGAGGGGTGGTGTGAGGGACGGAAACCAAGGAGGTTCTTATGGTGGGGACGTCCGTTAGAATGATGATGGAATATATGGAGGATAAGTTCGCCCTGAAGAGCAGCCAGGCCATGGGCAAGGGCAGCGAGTACTACCTGGGTCCCGGCGCCGCGCTGGACCAGGTCATGGACGGCCTGGAAGCCGGCGTGCAGCAGTACTACAGCAAGGCGGCCGGAGAGGCCTCGCCCTGCGCAGACGGTGGGGAGGAGGGCTGCGCGTCTCACTATATCTAGATATACCTAGGCCTATATCTAACTAGGTTACACTACGTCTAGATATAACTGTGTCGTACGATATCTAGATATATCTAACTAGGTTGTACTATATCTAGATCGAACTATGTCTGACTATGACTTAACTGTGCCTTACTATATCTAGAGCTATCTCTCACTATGTCTGACTGTATCTAACTATGGCCCGCTATATCTATATATCTAGATTTAGATCTAACTATGTCTTATTATATGTACCCATATCTATATCTAACTATGTCGTACTATATCTAGAGCTAACTTTAACTATGTAGGCCTACTATGTCTTAAGACATCTATATGTTAACCTGTCTATAGCTGTATTTCTACTCCTATACCTATATCAAACTCTTCCTATGTCTAGATCTTAACTAATTATATAGCTGTGTTTCTATAGCTATAGCTATCGATATTTCTATATTTCTATACCATCTACAGCAATGTCTAAGAAGCTATTTATTAAATTAAACCATATGTCTCACTAGAACTACATAGTTTTGTATGTCTTTATCTATATATTTACCTTTACCTTTGGCTATGTCTATATATATATATATATGTCTATATTTAATACTATTTCTACATCTATTTATGTCCATATTTAAAACTATCTATATCTAAATATTTGTATAGTTAATACTATATCTATATTTGTCTATATTTAATATATCTATATCTATATATGTCTATATTTAATACTATATATATGTCAACATGTCTACAATAACTATAACTATATCTATATATATTTAATACTATAACTATATATATAGGTCTGTATATAATATTCTACATATGGGTATATTTAATACTATATCGATGTATATATATATATATATATATATATATATATATATGTATATTTAATATCTATATCTATATATATGTGTATATTTAATACTATATATACATATGTCTATATGTAATACTATAACTAGATCTATATATGTTTGTCTTTAATACTATATCTATATACCATCTAAAGCTGTTATAGATCAATAGCCTTTACGCCTATAGAAATACTTTTTTTGTAAACTTGTCTTGAATTCATTTATCATTAATTTAAGTGTTATTATATCTAGGCCTATTTATTGATATAGCATTTTTGTACCTTTTTAATTTAGCCTAGTCAATGGACAGCATTTCACCACCGTATGAGGGTGGGTCCCTCTCTGTATTCAGCGGGTTTAAAAATATCTCTATTCATGAATATTAATCAAATTAAACCCCAAATGAATTAACGGGAACGATAAACGAACTGGCGCCGGCCGGTGTCTCTGGTCGGTCCTGCGGCTCATCGTGATGTTCTGGTCGGTTCTGCCGCTCATCGTGATGTTCTGGTCTGGTTCTGCCGCTCATCGTGATGTTCTGGTCTGGTTCTGCGGCTCATCGTGATGTTCTGGTCTGGTTCTGCCGCTCATCGTGATGTTCTGGTCTGGTTCTGCCGCTCATCGTGATGTTCTGTTCGGTCCTGCGGCTCATCGTGATGTTCTGCTCGGTTCCAGTGAACTCCTACTCCTCCAAACCGGAGGACGACGTGCCGCTGCACCGGGAGATGGGCCGGACGATGGACAGCTGCTGCAGCATGCGCGGGGCCTCCTCCTCCTCCTCGCCGGGGGGCCCGGGGGGGGGGCCCGGCGACAAGCTGGACCCGGACCTCGACGACCTCGCGGACGGCAAGTGTGACAGCAACGTCTCGAGCAGCAAGAAGCGGCGGCACCGCACCACGTTCACCAGCGCGCAGCTGGAGGAGCTGGAGAAGGTGTTCCAGAAGACGCACTACCCAGACGTGTACGTCCGGGAACAGCTGGCGATGAGGACGGAGCTGACGGAGGCCAGGGTGCAGGTATGCGGCCTGCGTTTAGCGCACGCGCACGCGCACGCACGCGCATACACGCGCGCGCGCACACACACAGACGCACACACACAGACGCACGCACGCACGCACACACACACACAGACGCACGCACACACACACACACACACACACACACACACACACACACACACACACACACACACACACACACACACACACACACACACACACACACACACACACACACACACACTCAATCACAAACAATCTGCAGCAAAAAGAAACGGCCACCTCTCTCACACACACACACACACACACACACACACACACACACACACACACACACACACACACACACACTTTCTCACACACACGTATAGAGATGTAAAGACACGCACACACATGTAGTATGCATCTCTGTACAAAAATGCGTCACACAACCTTTAATTTAAGCGGGCCGCCTGCAACATATTATTTATATCTTACATTATATTAATGAAATGTGTTTTATTTCCAAGGGCGTCATTTAATGATGATGTGTTTAATGAAGTGTGGAGAATGCGTCGGTTTTCGCACGAAATAGCCCAATACAATATAATAATATAATTACGATGACCACGGTTTTATGATTTCCTCATGGTAATATTCTTAATGTCTTCATTGTGTTACCGACAGGTTTGGTTTCAGAACAGGAGAGCAAAGTGGAGGAAACGAGAGCGCTACGGACAACTCCAGCAAGCCAAGACGCACTTCGCGACCACCTACGACCTGTCCGTGTTGCCCCGAGCGGACTCTTACGCACAGGCGAGTAGCCTACCCTTAAACTCCCCTTAAACTCCCCTTTACCACTTGGACTTACCACTTACACCGGTAACCCCTCAGACTGGTTACCAACTCAGACTGGGTCCTCCAGAAATTTCTCCAGAAGCTGGACTGGACTGAGTTTAATACTAACACATCACATAAAACCTCACTTACAGGTTGAGCCAACACGTTTCAGATTTATTCAGGCCTCGTCGTGTTTAACAGTGAGAGCAGCGTTCGGTGCGTCCTGTCTCTGGATGAATCCAGACTTTGTCCGGACTGGAGACCCGTTTATGTCCTCGAGGTTCCGGAGTGGATTCCACAAACCGTAGCTGAAAATAACTTCTACACTTACGTTTAGGCTAGGGCATTTAGCTGACGCTTTTATCCAAGTACATTTGTCAGACGAAAGAGAAACGGAAGAAATGGGGGGGGGAAGTCTTGAACTCTTGAATGTCTCTTGCGGAAGCTGGTGAGCGACTCTGCGGTCCTGGTCGTCCCACTGCGCTGCTCTCCCGAGGAGTGACTTCGCTCTGTCCTCTCTCGGAGTCTTCCGCTCGTTTTAAATGTCCCATACGCCTGGTCCCAGTAGATGTGTAGAAACAGGCCCTCAGATACCGTCTCCTTACTGGAACGAAGTCCCGGTGGTTGATGGGACTGAGGGCTGGGGGTGTCCTCGATGAAATGATGACCTGATATCGGGTTTCACGATTCATGACGATTCATCTCGCTGTCGTGGCAAAGGTCACGTGGAGCCGGGGGTGGAGGAGACATGACGCGCTGATGAATGGATGAACCCTAAAACAACAGGATTCGTATAGCTGTGTGTTCACAGGGTCCTCGCCGCTCCAGGCTTTGGGGCGTATGGGTCTGAAACGCGTCTGGAGTCACTTTCCATCACAGGCAACAACATCTGAAACGGCGCCAAAACAATTCCACCTTTTCTCTGAACCAGAAAAGACACAAGTTGTTCTTGTTACCTTAGGGTTCGGTAATGAGATGGATGATCGTACGC
Source organism: Micromesistius poutassou (assembly GCF_964030765.1). Lineage (NCBI taxonomy): Eukaryota > Metazoa > Chordata > Actinopteri > Gadiformes > Gadidae > Micromesistius > Micromesistius poutassou. The sequence goes on along the minus strand of NW_028178852.1, from coordinate 4,771 downwards.
AGGCAACCTCTGAGCCCGACTGAACCTGGTTCTGTCAGAGCCTCGAGGGTTAGTTGGTTTAGTGGTGAAGGCCGAACTGGCTCGTCCACACAGGCCTGTTGGCACACGGGGAGACACCGCGCGCCTAATGGCGTTAGATGTCACTAAAGCTCACCGGAGTAATGGTGGATATAAGTCCGCTCAATTAAAGTAGTTCCAGACGAATCGACCGGGTCTCAGTCTCTGTCAGATGTCATCTCTGTCTGTAATGGACCAGGGCGGGTGCTGCGTCATGGGTCGGTGTCACCTTGGATTAAAGCGCGCCGGTTACGCAACGGCCAGAATGCTTCAGCGGATATAAATACATTTTTATTTTTTGGTGTGAACACTGCAGAAATATAGCCGTAGAAATATATAGAATGATCATAATCATATTATATAGAATATAATATGACCTAATATGCAGAAACACGATACACGAGAGACCCAACATGTTGGGATCTTTAGTTTAGTTAATAGAAAGCCTTCATTTAATACAAACATATTGAGTATATTATCATACTGGGAGGACGGAGCAGGATCAGACGTTTAATATAAATTAATATATTCAAATATTAAATACACAATTTATATTTAATTCCATGGTTGGGACGACAACGCTGTTGTATTTAAATCCTGTTTTCCGTTTCCTCTGCATTCTGTTCGCTCGTCATCCACCAGACTCCAGAATCCTTTCTCCTCCTCGCTGGTTTATATTATCAGGCCTCTTTATTTACTATATTTTACTACTTTCGTAGGGAAACATTCAAGCGTCTCCTTCATTATTGAATCCATTAATTGTTGTTTTGAGCGATGTTTGACCGCGGTGACTTTAGGATATACTCAAATATCAGCCCTTGATAATGCTATACTTTAATACGACTACCATCCTACTACTTCGACTACTACTACTACTACTACTACTACTACTGCTAACCTAATCTTAACCCTAGTTTTAGGCCTACTTAAACAGCCAAATTAAACGAATAAAAGATTCAATCAATTATTCAGGCCAACCGGGGCGATGACGGCAGACCGCAGGAGGGCAGAATGAGGAAACGAACGAGAGAATTGATTGAAACAAGGATCCATTAAGCACCGGGTTTTTCCGGACTGCTGACCCGGTCCCGTTCTGACCCGGTTCCCGTTCTGACCCGGTTCCGTTCTGACCCGGTTCCGTCCAGACCTGGTTCCGTTCTGACCCGGTTCCGTTCTTACCCGGTCCCGTTCTGACCCGGTTCTGCTCTGACCCGGTTCCGTCCAGACCCGGTTCCCGTTCCGACCTGGTCCCCGTTCTGACCCGGTTCCGTCCAGACCCGGTTCCCGTTCTGACCCGGTTCCGTCCAGACCCGGTTCCGTTCTGACCCGGTCCCCGTTCTGACCCGGTTCCGTTCCGACCCGGTTCCGTTCTGACCCGGTTCCGTCCAGACCCGGTTCCCGTTCCCACCCGGTCCCCGTTCTGACCCGGTTCTGCTCCGACCCGGTTCTGTTCTGACCCGGTTCTGCTCTGACCCGGTTCCGTCCAGACCCGGTTCCGTCCAGACCCGGTCCCCGCTCTGACCCGCTCCTCTTGTGTCCTCCAGATCCCTGGTAACCTGTGGGCGGGCGGCGGTCCGGGCGGCGGCGGCGGGGTGGTGCCGTCCCACTGCGTGCTCCCCCGCTCCTCCCCCCCCTGCGGCGTCTCCTCCTACTCCCCCCACGCGCCGCCCCCCCCTCCCCGCTCCTCCTCCTCCTCCTCCTCCTCGGCCGGCGCCGGTGGCGGCGGCGGCGGCGGCGTGGACCACGGGGGCTACGTCAGCTTCCCCAACCAGCAGAACCAGTTCGGACACGTGTCCCTCAACAACTTCTTCAGCGCCGACTCCCTGCTGGGCCCCCCCGCCGCCGCCGCCGCCGTCGGGGCCGGGGGTGGGGGGGGCCACCACCACCACCACCACCACGTGTTCGAGACCAAACCCGAGTTCGAGCGACGCTCGTCCAGCATCGCCGTGCTGCGCATGAAGGCGAAGGAGCACGCCGCCAATATCTCCTGGGCCATGTGACGGCGGGCGGGGGGCGGGGGGGCGGGGGGGCGGGGGCGGGGGCCTGGCGGGGCGCCGTCGTCCCGGGAACGCTCAGCTCCGGGACAGGAACAGGAACTTGAGCGCGTTCCATTTGGCTCGTCCTCCGGAGGAGCTGGGGGATTGCACAATCTCGCTGGATGAAAAACAAACATGGAGGCAGAGACGCTGGCGGAGGAGAAGAAGAAGAAGAAGAAGAAGGAGAAGGAGCAGCAAGCAGCAAGCAGCAGCGCGGGGTTCCACCGTGACACCGTGGCGCCCAGCCCCCCCCGGACCACTTAGGACCCCCACCCCCCCCCCCCCAGGTCCCCGGTGGCGTTAGCGCGGTGACGCTAGCTCTAATAGGATAATTGTTCGAAGTTGTTTAGGATAGTCTGAGTGGAACCGAGTGTCCGTTATAGTCCGCCGCCGCCTTGGGAGTTTTTAAAATATGTAGCCCTACACGTTCCATCCATTCCCCCAGATGTTGAGACCGACCTGGTGATTCAATAAACCCCTGGCCGATGTTTAGCACGTTGGGCTGGCGTGTGGGGGCTAGTCTGTCGCATAGATCGCTCCTCAGACCGGAGATGTGGGCCTATGTCGTTGAAATTTCACTTCCGGCCGAACTCTAAGGATCGAAATCCAACTATCGCTACGAACTTCGTTTGGAAGCAGAGATAAGATGAGATACATACAGAAAACATTAACGTTTAACATGAACTCACGCCACGTGTTTTCTGAGCGGGAGATTCCCACGAATCCGATGAACATTAACTGTTAATAAACCTTTATATATATATATCACTTCGAGAAGAAAAAAAACCACAGCGAAACCATAAATAACGAAACTAATTCCGTATGTTAACTGTTAAATCGCACCGATAGCACTCTCTCACTTCTCTTTATTTAAAGGCGATGTTGTGAAACTCGGTCGCTCCGAATGGCGCCTCGGCTCGAACGTGAACCCGCCTGTACCTCCGTGTGAGAACAAAGATATGCGGGAGAAACCGAGTCTGATGTGGGGGGGGGGGAGCTGGCTGGTGGTGGGTGTGTATAGTATACCCCGACCTCTGCTCCCTCCGTGGGTACCGTGGAGTCCCGGGCCCGGGCCGCGGCAGAACCCGGGTCCGAGGCGGGCTGAAACCGAACCCTAATGTCTCTGTTGCGCTGCAGCCGCGCTGTGCGGTAATAATCGCGCGGGGTCCCTCCTCCATCTGCTTCCAGTTACCCGGCGGAGCACGGCCGGGGTCACACTGTTACAAATGTATTGGATGAAAGCATAATAAATGGTTGTGGGGGCTCGGTATGTATAGCAGTCTTTTCTTTTATGTCTCACGGCCCGTCGTTTAATTGAAGTTGTGTAAAAACCCGAACCCCGGTGAAGTCGTTCACCAAGTCGAACTTGTTTAGGCACGGGACTGTTGCCGTGCGTTAAGTTTAAGGCAGAGATGTGTCCGATCGTAATATTGTGAGTATGGCTGTCAACTTAAGTTATGAGTCAGAAGGTCTGTGCCTCTGAGATATGATTACACAGATAATAACTCGAAGCCACTTACCATCGTAGTCATGGGCGGCTTTGGTTCGGAATAAACATGTTTATATGGAAATGTTTGGTTGATTTTAAATTAAAACATACATTTACTGTACAAAAATTATAAAGTTATTTTTATTTTGTACTAATTCACATTAGATCATCGGCTAATCTTCAATTCATCTTTCTTAAACTTATAAACTTTATTATTAAAACCCATACCTTTAATTAATACTAGGCCTACCCTTAACCTTTATTATAAAACCCATAACCATTGTTAATTAAACCCATAACCTTTATTATAAAAACCCTAACCTTTATTAATTAACCCATAAGCTTTATTATAACAACCCTAACCTTTATTAATTAACCCATAAGCTTTATTATTAAAAAAAACAACATTTTAATAATTAACCCATAACCTTTATTAATTAAACCGACCTCATTAGTAGGCTAATGGTGCGTTCCAGGCAACCCGTAACCCGTGTTTCCACAACCCTCTACCCGTGACAGTGCTCTGGAGCGGCAGTCAAACCCGCAACCCACTACCCGTGAACTCCCCGGAACGCAGCATTAGACTCCTAACATTAATAATTAACCCGACCTCACCAGTTAGACTCATCATAACACCCTCCTTCAACGCATCAAGCCGCACTAACCGAGCCGCGTTGACCCCGGAGCCGGCTCAGGTAAAGAACTCCGGTAAAGCCCCACTATACGAGTCCCGCTCTGTCCGCTCCCGTCCACCGGACGCTTTGTTCCGATCGGACCGGAGCGACTCGGCGACGGCCGTGATTCGATTAGGGGCCGTAACGCGGGTCAGATGTCCGGGAGAGCGTGTTTGGTTAGGGCCACTTCCTGCCGCTGCCAGTCCTTATCAGCGGCCATCGGACGCCGCTTTGATCACCGTGGCGGCGGCGGCGGCGGCGGCGGCGGTGGCGTGAGGTCACTCCGTCCTCCCGATGACGGATCTCCTTGTAGGTACGACTCCCTCCTTTACAAAGTGGTCCTCCTCCTCCTCCTCCTCCTCCTCCTCCTCCTCCTCCTCCTCCTCCTCCTCCTCCTCCTCCTCCTCCTCCTCCTCCTCCTCAGCCCGGGCTCCTCGAGCAGCAGGAGGAGGAGGAGGAGGAGGAGGAGGGAGCAGCGAATGTACGTCGTTATAGGGCGGCCCCCCCGTGGGACC
>NW_028178853.1:5000-16384 GCF_964030765.1 Micromesistius poutassou | reverse complement strand
CCATCCCCCACCCTAAAATTAAGGGCATTTTTCGCGCCATCTTTTCGCGCCAACCCGCGCAGGCGGGAAAACTCCCACTCCTTCAACTATTCATCCACATGAGACAGCAGTATTTATGACACCAGTAAAGGTAAGGAATTATTAATTTAATATTTAATTTAATTTAATTTAATTTTAATTTTAATAAATTATACCATCATATCTGTTCATTATTTGACTACATTTAGATTTATTTCTGTAATGAGTAATGTAATTTCTGTAATGAACGTCAGTCAAATTGCTTGCACCCTTATTGAAGAGCTAGTTTGAGTTGAATGTTCAGAATAGCTGCTGTCCCTGTATTTTTATTCATATTATATAAAAGGTAAGGCATTATTCTAAGTTAGATAAGGTCACAAAGGTTATCTTAGACAAATGACAAAATACTTTGTGCTAGTTAGATGATGATGCCTTGATTTGCAAATTAAATCGATTTTCTGTGCTGTACTGACTATTAGTTATTCTGTTGTAGAAGTCATGGAATGTGAACCAGAAGAGCTCTGTGATCAGGTACGTCTCTTTAATTAATTAAATTAAATTAATTAAATAAGCATTGTATTTGATATGAGCCCAGATTAAGTAAAAAGAAAAAGTCAGAGCAGACTGCACCATATAAGGTGGCCACCTGCAATCTTTTTTAAACTGTTGGCTCTGTTTCTGACTTGAGGTTTCATTGAATTTATATTTAATTATTTTTAAATGAATGACTGCTTATATTTTCAGTTTGAAGAGAGAGAGATGCCTGATATATTAAAGCCAACTGAAGAACCTGATGGGGTAGGTGTTTTATTGGTCATTCCTGTTTTGGTGGTAGCGCTGTCAACTTGCACACTTTGAATAAGGCTATATTCCTATTACTAAATTATTAATGCGCTAATCCTAACTAGGGATGGCGAAAATTAAAAATATTCTTGACCGACCACCGAGCCTCATTAACCGGTTGAAACCGGTTAACCGATCAGATTAAAACCACCCCCCCCCCCCCCCTCAACAATCCCGTCCGCGCGCCACCCCCCCCCCCCCCCCCCCCCCCTCAACAATCCTGTCCGCGCGCAACCCCGCCCCCCCCTCAACATTTACAGCCATCAGACGCACCTTAAAAAGGGCGGTGCGACAGACCATGTGCGGGGCACGTGACCGTCACGTGACCGCACGTTTTTTTTTTTTTTTGCCTGATGCGCGGCTCGCGCGTTCTCTCATGCGCGACAGTAAATCAGGCATTAGGAGCTCATTTGAAACATCGCCGCGGCTCATTTAAGAAAATGACAGCTCCGAAGAGACGCCGCTTGTTTAGTTTGGAGGAGACGGTAGTGCTAATAATAATAAAGCAAGATGATGATCAGTGACGGACTGGGAGCAAAAAACGGCCCGGGCATTTGCGCATTATAACCGGTCGCGGGTAATTGTTGAGGGGGGGGGGGGGGGGGTTTGTTGCGCGCGGACACAATTGTTGACGAGGGGGGGGGGTGGGGGGGGGGGGGGGGGGGGGGGTGGGGGTGGGGGTGGGGCGGTGGGGCCGCGGGGCCGCGCGATCCCAACAACCATGCCGCTCCGTGATTGGCCGGCCCAAACGGCCCACGAGAGGCCAAATCCAAGCCCATTTTATGCGGAATATTGCCTAATAGTAATAATAATAACATGATAAAACAGGCACCTTCAGAATGCGTAAAAGACGCACCGGCCAAGGCAGGTCTGACTCGCTGTGTGTCTTCTAATAACGGACAGAACAAATCTTTTTTTTATTAATTATTTTTCATTTTTCACAAAGACAGGTGTCAACTTCTGTCAAGGGTTAACTTCTCTTCAGCCTCATATAAAAACAGCCATCTAATCTGCTGAAGTATTTAGTTGCTTTGAAGTATATTGAATATTAGGGGTGGGAAAAATAATAGATTCTTCGATGCATCGCGATTCTCTCTAGAACAATTCTGTCTCGATGCAGAAAAATTAATAATTGGAAACAAATTATTATTATTATTATTATTATTATTATTTTCCATTAAACAAAACTCCTTTCTGCCTGCGGGTTCTCTGCGCAGAGAACCGACTTTATCTAATATAAAATATTAGATAAGGTAATTCATCTGTTGATTGTCTTTAATGATCATGCACAAGTGGGAAGTGATTAGCGAACTCTGAGTAGTAACTCTAAGTCAGATGTATATATATTTTTGAAAATCCCGCATGGAAATGTATGTAAAAATCGAATCGTTAACCTCTGAATCAGAATCGAATCGAAATGTGAGGTGCCAAGAGATTCCCACCCCTATTGAATATTAAGCTTAATATTATGCATCCATTTTGTATGTTACTTTGAAAATTATTGATGATAGATTCTGGGAAGACTGAGAAGACGGCTAGATGTCTTGCGCCGGCATCGTGACAAATCTGAATTGAAGCAGGATCTGTATGAGAGGAGCAAATCTGTAAGTAGTGATGGGAAGTCCAAGACTGTGTTTTTACCAAAACACCTTAGTTGCTTTGGAGAGACGGTGTTAAAAATCATACAATAGAATAGAATAGCTTGTATTGTCATTGTCTATAAAATTACAACAAAATTTGTTGTGCTGTGCCTGAATCTCAAGACAGTAATAAATAATCAAACACATTCCATTCATACACTACCTTACATGTAAGCAATATACATTTATGCCATCATTAATGTAAAATACAGTAATAAATAGTTAATAGTAATAACAGTAGTGCAAGCATGCAGTCAATATTTCAGTAGGAATATCAGCAGCATTAAAACACAAGTAGTCCTGCACAAGATGTCCAATTATTGCACAATTGAATTGTTAAGCTATTAGGCTTAATGTATGATTTAGTCCAGTTCACCGATAGCCCTTGCATATAAGCTGTTTTTCTGTTTTTCATATACTCAAGGCAGTTGAAAGTATTATCTGATCTACACATCCTTGTGTTAATTGTTTGTTATAGGGACAGGAAAGAGAAGACACCTTAGTGATCCTTAATGATCCATGTCATGATGAAGACTGTTTACCCGGACCATCTGTGTACCCGAACCCGGACCAAGACTCCACTTCCACTAGCTGCCATCGTGAAGTAAACCAAATCATGCCCCATAAGCTAGTAGCTAGTTTATTGGCTTGTAATTTGTGTCCCTCACAGCGGGCAGAACTTGTCATAAAGTTAGGGATAACAAAGCCCACCCATTTAGAGGGAAGATATGATTGGTCAATTTTACCGTCATTTGAAATTAGTCTCATTGAATTACTATTACTCAACCCTCTGTAAAATTATAGCGGGACCACCAATCACAGAGCTGCATAGCATTTTTCTTCCCAACAACTGCCGAGTCAGCAAAATTCTGATAGGCTGACAAAGGGGCTTCTTTCATTTAACCCTTCACATTCCAACACAAATTGAATATGCAGGTTTGAAGCGTTTATTTCCTCTGAAACATTTTTGTTTAGATGTTGATTGTCAAATTATGAATTAATAAAATAAAATTAGAATATCTAGAATATCTTGGGCCCTCTCTGAGGGCCTAGAGGGCCCTGACGGTTCCCCTCTGCCTTGGATAAATGATTTATCCAAGGCAACTTGCAAAAGACAACAGTCTGTTGTAGGTACAATGTAACAAGGACATGTTAGTGTGCAATAACTGTTGCTTGCACACTTAGTCATTTGATCCATTTTTGATTTAACATTCTTATTTGCTTGTGTTGTTTGCTGTTACATCAGCAGGAAAGAGAAGACATCCTTGCCGCCTTAAGTGACCCCAGTGATTATGAGGACAAAGATTATGTGCCGGAAACATCTGGTGAAGACTCCTCTGATGAAGAGCCTATTATGAAGAAGGTGCAAGTAAGTTTCCCTAAAGGTGTGAGAATACATCAGCAGGAAAGAGAAGACATCCTTGCCGCCTTAAGTGACCCCAGTGATGATGAGGACAAAGAATATGTGCCAGAAACATCTGGTGAAGACTCCTCTGATGAAGAGCCTATTATGAAGAATGTGCAGGTAAGTTGGAAAAAAAAGGTTGGAGTCTATTTATGTGGTAGTGATACTGTAGCAGAAGTAGCTATGGTCAGCATTTTGCAAAGTTAGAATAGCTGCATCAGATATCTCCACATTAGTATTAATAATGTGCCCTTGTTCTTTGTCCTTTGATTTTCAAGACCCGATGTATGAAAACTTACGCGGCTGTCAGAGGAGAACCTGAACATAGTAGCAGTGGTTCATTAGGGGTTAGTAAGGTGAAGAAAAGAAAGGATGGGACAAAGAACTATCATGCTAAAAGGAACTTCTGCCTTTTCTGTGAAAAATCATATGCCAAGATTGCACGCCACCTGGAGCAAAAGCACTCCAGAGAGAGTGAAGTGGCCAGGGCCCTGGCCTGTCCCAAGAAATCAAAAGAAAGAAGGGTACAATTAGACTTCATAAGAAGAAAGGGAAATCGCGCCCACAACATTGACGTGATAAAGGAGGGAAAAGGGATCATTGTGCCGTGCAAGCAGTCAAGCAGTGAGACACTGGACCCCAAAGATTACATGCACTGTGCCAACTGCCAAGGCCTCTTCAAGAGGAAGTTTCTCTGGAAACATAATAAAGGGTGCGCACTTGCACAAAAAAGCAAGAGAACAGGAAGAACGCGAATTCAAGCTCTTTGTGCAAATGCACAGCCAATTCCAAACGGAGTCGGCTCCAAAGTCTGGGAAATGATAAACAATATGTTTCAGGATGAAATAGCAGACACTGTTAAAAAAGACAGAGTAATCATTGCTCTTGGGGAACAAATGTTTAATAAAAAAGGAGGTATGCAGCAAGAGCACACGAGGCAGACCCTCAGGGAACTAGGCAGATTGGTCCAGGCAGGGCGCAAGACCACTCCACTTACTAAAATAGAAGAGTACGTCATGCCATCAAATATCGATCACTTAATCACTGCGGTGAAAAGAGTGGCAGGCTTTGATCAGGAAAAAAACGTTTTTAAAAAATCTAACCTGGCCTTAAAACTTGGGCACAGCCTAAAGAAGGTTGCCGATCTGGTTACCTGCGAAGCTCTTATAGCTGGCAACAAAGAAAAGGCTAATTCCATCGAAGACTTCCATCAAATTTATAAAATACGATGGAATGAATATGTCTCTGCCTCGGCATACAGATCATTACATGAAGCCAAATGGAATGCACCCCAGCTCATTCCATTCACCGAAGATGTAAAAAAAATGCATTTGTGTTTAGATGAGAGACAGAAGGAATACTATGGTGTACTCTCTGGTGATCAGACACCACAAAATTGGACCAAACTTGCACAAGTGATTCTGACTCAGGTCATCTTGTTCAACCGACGAAGAGAGGGAGAGGTTTCAAAGATGTATTTGACAGCATTCTTGTCAAGAACCAACACACCCCTCCATGATGATTTGGCACATGCCTTGTCAGATGTCGAGAAAGTGCTATGCAAGTACTTTACACGGTTAGAAATTCGTGGCAAAAGAGGGAGAAAGGTCCCTGTGCTACTGACGCCGGCCGTAGTAGAGTCTCTCGAACTACTTTCAACTCAGAGATCCGCATGTGGAGTGCTGCCAAACAACAACTTCCTTTTCGCCAGGCCTGGTACAGTCAACCACTTGAGGGGGTCAGACGCTATTCGTCTGTTCGCCCGAGTCTGTGGAGCGCAGCGACCAGATACCCTCTCATCGACAAAATTGCGGAAGCAAGTTTCAACATTGTCAAAAGTGCTGAATCTAAACGACACGGAGCTAGATCAGCTAGCTGATTTCCTTGGCCATGATGTCCGCATCCACAGGCAGTATTATCGCCTGCCAGAGGGAACTTTGCAACTGGCAAAGATTAGTAAAATCCTGATGGCATGCGAACAAGGACGCCTTTCGGAGTTCAAGGGAAAGAGCCTTGAGGAAATCTCAATTGAGCCAAATGGTAAAAATCCAGAGTTTATGTTCTGACTTATGTAATTACACCCAAAGATTGATAATTATTAATTAACTATTCTACTAACATTTTGTTGTGATGTTTATTTTTCAGAAACAGTTGAGATCACTTCGACATCCCCCCATGCAGAATTGGAGGATGCAGATCCAACATCGGGCGGATCTCCAGACAGATCACCAGCCGGACAGCCGCTACCAGCTGGATCAACAGATCAACCAGGTACCAACACCACCTCAAATGTACCTGTCTTCGCCCAAGCCTAACTAAACTGGATATAATATGTAGCCTACCCATTTTGCACGGAAGACTTTTTAAACTTTTGGTACATCCTGCTGCTATTGGAATATTATTCTAAAGATTGTTTAGCTTTAAGCATTTTAACAAGTGGCAACAACATCGATACAACATCGTCCAGGTCCACATCGCAATGCATGGATTATTTGATTAATTTCAACACCTCTACCAGCCAGAGTTTATGTGCTGACTTATGTAATTACACCCAAAGATTGATCATTATTAATTAACTATTCTACTAACATTTTGTTGTGATGTTTATTTTTCAGAAACTGGTGAGCCCTCTTTAGAGATGGAGGATGTAGAACATCCATCACCAGGTATTACCACCACCCAATATGAGTTTGATTACGAGTGCTCCTCAGGATAGTAATTGGCAGCCTGTAAGATCTGCTGCATTGTGTTAGCTTATTTTGAAAATTGGAGATTTGAGATGAGATGTAACTCATATGATGTCAGTATCTTGATCAGCCTGTTAATTTGAATGAATGTTAATCTGATCTGCCTGTTTGTTTATTCTCCCCTGCTATTTTCTGCATACTCTACACAGCAGCATCAGAGATTTCAGGTAAGGCACAAGGAATAAGTCTCTTCTAGAGGGTCTGTATTTCATACACTAAACGCAAAGAATATATGGCTAATCTTTACTCTTTTTTTAACCTTACAAGTACCTAAAAGTTCCCAGTCAACCAAAAGAAAATGGACCCAAATAGAGGTGGCAGCTATCGAGGCTAAAATGGGCCGATTCCTCAAGGAAGGGAAAACTCCTGGAAAGGAGGAGTGCCAGGAATGTATTGCCAGTTCTCCCGAAGCCCTGAAAAGTAGGGATTGGAGGGCAGTGAAATTCTTTGTTAGGAATAGAATAGTCTCCTTGTCCAGGAAAACGTTCAAGTAAGTTTGTGCTATTAATGTGTTATGTTTAAGATTGATCGTTTTCAGGTCAAATCGTTTTTTCTCTCGGACATAATATATATATAGGGTTTGTGTATTTTGTTTGGCTGTTTGTCTGTTTCTTTCAAGAAAGTTTGTGCTATTAATGTGTTATGTTTAAGATTGATCGTTTTCAGGTCAAATCGTTTTAAAAGTAGGGATTGGAGGGCAGTGAAATTCTTTGTTAGGAATAGAATAGTCTCCTTGTCCAGGAAAATGTTCAAGTAAGTTTGTGCTATTAATAATTAAAATGTTTAAGATTGATCGTTTTCAGGTCAAATCGTTTTAAAAGTAGCGATTGGAGGGCAGGGAAATTCTTTGTTAGGAATAGAATAGTCTCCTTGTCCAGGAAAACTTTCAAGTAAGTTTGTGCTATTAATAATTAAAATGTTTAAGATTGATCGTTTTCAGGACAAATCGTTTTTTTCTCTCGGACATAATATATATAGGGTTTGTGTATTTTGTTTGGCTGTTTGTTTGGTTGCAAATAAATGCCAATAAACTTCTTTCAAAAGATAAAGCTTTTAAAAGTTGTGTTAATTAACAACACATCAGAGTAAGACAGTAGTAAATGAGGAATAATATTACAGATTTAATTGGTGCTGAGTTGGTGTACAGTAATCCATTCTGACAGTTGAGAAGTTTGCATTGTTGCAGGAGCAGTGACATCAAGGTTAATATGAATAGGGCCCTTGTGTACATGCGCATGATGAGCATCATCACATCACACATCAACAGAGTTGCCACTGCTGCACACTGGTAATGTATATGGTCATGCAAATGTTCACCTACAGCAACAATTACTGGGTTTTCACTGCTTCCCAGTGCCCACAGGTATTAAGCATGTAACCTAAGTAATATTAAAGTACTAATAGCCAGAGATGTTAAACAAATGCCCATTGATGTACAGTACAGTACAGACGTTAAAGTGGTTCTAGCTATTGTGTGGTCTACTGTGACAGTGTTGATCATACAGTCAACAGCAACAGGACGGCAGGGCCTGCCTCGCCTTCCCACACATTCAGTGAAGCAGTCTCTTAAGCAGCTGCTTAGATTGTCTTGCGTGAAGCTCATTCAGCATGGATGACAGTCTTGACACCATCCTCTCCAACCATCTCCACTAGGCCGAGCTGGCATCCTAAGACATTGCTGGTATTCTTGATCAGTAATTAAGTATTCAAAATGGACAGAAACAGGTTGACAGAAGTAGGTGCTAACTAGGTCTTACAGGTCCTAACATAGGTGTTACACATGCTCACACACACACACTGGCCCCGCCTTGTGGGCGGGCACTGAGGTCCTAAGAAGCTGGTAAAAAAGCATGTGTTTTTTTTTATTGAGTGTATACTTAATTTCAAGTGCACATATTATAACAGATTTTTTTCTGAACCCAATGGTATAATTTCTATATCTCTATGTTGCCTGGAAGGCATAGTCCTCAAAAGTGATGGCCCTACAGAGAGTCCTAACAAGGTGATATATACAAGACTGTGTGTGTGTGTGTGTGTGTGTATGTGTGTGTGTGTGTGTGTGTGTGTGTGTGTGTGTACTCACCTGGTACAGGATGTTCCTCTTCCGGTAGTTCTGAGAGTGGCCTTCTATTCAACATTATGGTGTCACTGCTATTCTGGAAACTTCTGCTCCCATCATGCACCACTGGAGACTTAATCCCTGCCCAGTAGATGAAGTAGGACTGTACCACGGTGATACTGGGAACAAAAGGGGTGTTTGATAAGGATCTGGTATATGTTGTACCACATATCGTTAGATAGATATGCATTATGGTATTTATGTCCAACGTGGAATATCATTGTATATTATGGTAGGTAATTGTATATTATGGTATTATTAAGGTATACTTTGGTTAGCTCTATTATGGTATGGTTTGGAATATTTTGATTAAGCAGTGGAATGGGATATTATTACTCATTACTCATAATATATTATGGTATATCATGGCATGTTATGGTTTATTATTATGGTATAGTGGGTATGTTATTGTGTATTATTATGATATATTATGGTATATTATTATGGTATATCATGATACAGTGTATTATGGTATATCATGATATGCAATGGTTTATATATTATGGTATATCATGGTATGTTATGGTTTATTATTATGGTAAATCATGAAATATTATGGTATATCATGATATATATTAGTTTATTAGTATGGTATATCATGATATATTATGGTTTATTATTATGGTATGGTGTGGAGCAGACTTACTAGAACTGGATGTCTCCCAGTGGGTGGTCTGGAGCTCTCCAGACAAAGGACAGGTTCCTCTTCAGTTGTTTGTCTGAGTGGGTGAGGGTGTCACCGGGGCTGAAGCACCCCAGGGTGTGTGTGCCAGGGGGGGTGAGAGACCAGGAGCCCCTCATTCCCAGCTGGGACCCCGCCTCTTGCCCCCCAGCACCTCGGGCCTGGAGCAGGAAACCCATGAAGTCACGAGAACTTCTGACTGTCACTGGAGAGAGAGCGAGAGAGAGAGAAAGAGAGAGCATAGAGAGAGAGAACGTAGAGAGAGAAAAGGAGAGAGAGCATAGAGAGAGAGAGACCGTAGAGAGAGAGAGTAGAGAGAGCATAGAGAGAGAGAGTAGAGAGAGAGTGTAGAGAGAGAAAAAGAGAAAGGGAGAGAAGATAGAGAGAGATCAAATAGATTTTTGAACATTTTTATTTTTAACATTATTTTTAACAACAACTATTTCACATATACATTGTACCAACACAACTCTTAATCTTAAACAAAAATAAAGGAAATTGGAAAAAAAATAATTGGCCAATCAATAAAAACAAATGATTGAACCAATTTAGAAACATATGAATGTTCAACCCTTCAGGCCAGCCCTTCCCCAAACACAAGTTTCTGTTCTTCCACCTCACATGCCTGCTGTTGACAGTGTCTAAGTCTTTCATTTCTTAATTTTCTTCTATTCTATCAAGATCCTTGACCTTCAACTTCTGATTCAAAATCAACATAAAGGTAACTTTTCACATTTATTTTGGATCTTACAAAGACGACCATCTTTGCCAATCACAAAGGTAACAGTTGACATTTGTGACGGCAAATTTTCCTATATTTAAAACCTAAAAATATGTCAATTGCATTGTAAAAACAGGGAAAACTGTCTCTCAGTGGACAGAATGGTAAAACATGTCTTTCCATTACAACACTAGTTTAAAAGAAAGATTTTATCCTATGCCTGAAGTCTCAGTTAGATCAGCAACTTTGTTGACCAACAGAGGTTTGTTTGACCAAAATGAGCCCTCCAGGGACTCTCAGCTGAAACATTTAATTATGTCTTGTTTAAACCCTTTACAGAGAGGTCTTTTATTTCCTAATTCCACATTTATTTATTTCAGGGGACATTTATTTATGTATAAAACTATATTGACTCATTGATATAAATATACAAATAAATAGTTATTTATTTGTATATTTATTTCCTATATATCAGGTTTTATTGCATAGCTATATTTATTTATTTATGTTTTATATTTATTTTTTATTGGCTTGGCATGGCATAAAAATCAGGGACAATATTGTGAGAGGGCAAAAGATCACGACAGGCTTTCTAAAACCATTAAACAAATCTTTGGAAGAACACACTGAATTCCACTCAGTTCATGTTTTCACTGGTCTAGGTTGATGAACCACGTTGTTCTCGGCTACATGTGACCAGCAAAGGCCACAGCACCATTAAGGTCTGGCCCGGCCCACTAGCGCCCTCTAGAGCTGAGCACTTTGACCTGCACAATACTCCTTGAGATGTGGGTTTGAATGTGAAGCCTTGAGAGACATCCACCCCCTGGATACACTGGCTCACTGAGGCAGGGTAGTCCAGTCCACCCTCTCCTTCGAGTCCACATGTTATTCACACTGTGGTAAAAGTCTGGGATTTTGAGTTAAAATGCAACAAAAGCCAGTGAGGGGCTCAGTCCAAAATCACCTTAAAATGGAACCAGCCAGGGGTATCTACACCATGTATTTGAGCCTTGTTAAATGTGACATATTATACCACCAGGTTTGAGTGGGATTAGCCGTTTTGAAAATCTGCCGCTTCTGACGTCACTTGTGGGCGTGTCCACCTAGATTGGGCCGAATTTCAAAATGGCTAGTAACGGTTAATCACACTCACATCTGGTATAATATGTCACCTTTAAATGTATTTTAATAAACTCCAGCCAGAAA
>NW_028178854.1:0-11783 GCF_964030765.1 Micromesistius poutassou | reverse complement strand
CCGCCTCACATTCACCCGTTCATGCACTCATTCACCCACCGATGGCGGAGTCAGACCACGCAGGGCGACAGCCAGCAGGTCAGGAGCAGTCAGGGTGAGGGCGTCTCGCTCAGGGACACCTCCACACTCAGCTTAGGGGGAGCCGGGGTTCGAACCAGCGACCTTCCGGGGACCAGCCGACCCGCTCCACCTCCTGAGCCGCACGCCGCCCTCTATCACGTGTTCCTGACCGTAGCTCTTAGTTCAGTACTTTATCTGACATCGGCCGTCAGCATTCATAGACCTCTGAAGAATAAGTCCCGCCTCCGAGGCTCCGGTTCCCTCGGTCAAACGTCTACGGGGGAGTAACACGGGGTTTATGAATGATCGTACATAACAGACTCTGTAGGTGGCGGAGAAGTAAAAGCTGCGTCACGTTTTGAACTACACACTTTTACCTTTCATCTAGTTTCCACTGGCTTTTTGGATTTTTGGTGCCGTTAAAGTAGCATTTATAATCGACAATCCAAAAAGCCAGTCGAAACTAGATGGAAAATGTGTGTAGTTCAAAACGTGACGCAGCTTTTACTTCTCCGCCACCTACAGAGTTTGTTGTGTACGATCATTCATAAACCCCGTGTTATTCCCCGTAGACGTTTGACCGAGGGAACCGGAGCCTCGGAGGCGGGACTTATTCTTCTGAGGTCTATATCGGAATCAAACCCTCGTACTAATGTATAGTACGAGGGTTTGGTCTGTCGGAAAGTGAAACCTTCCAACCGAAACCTTCCAAAACTTTCCAAACCGACCATTTTAAGTCTGTCACTCTCCCCCCCCCACCCCTTCCCTCCGCTGGTTGCCATGACACCCACCTCCTCCTCCTCCCTCCTCCTCCTCCTCCTCCTCGCTCCTCCTCTTCCTCCCTCTCCTCCTCCTCCTCCTCCCTCCTCTTCCTCCCTCTCCTCCTCCTCCTCGCTCCTCCTCTTCCTCCCTCTCCTCCTCCTCCTCATCGCTCCTCCTCCCTCTCCTCCTCCTCTTCCTCCCTCTCCTCCTCTTCGCTCCTCCTCCTCTTCCTCCCTCTCCTCCTCTTCGCTCCTCCTCCTCTTCCTCCTCCTCTCCCTCCTCCTCCTCCTCTCCCTCCTCCCTCTCCTCCTCCTCCTCCCCCTCCTCCCTCCTCCCTCTCCTCCCCCTCCTCCTCCTCCTCCTCGCTCTTCCTCCCTCTCCCCCTCCCCCCTCCTCCCTCCTCCTCTTCCTCCCTCTCCTCCTCCTCGCTCTTCCTCCCTCTCCTCCTCCTCCTCCTCTTCCTCCCCCTCCTCCCTCCTCCTCCTCCTCCCTCTCCTCCTCCTCCTCCCTCTCCTCCTCCTCTTCCTCCCTCTCCTCCTCCTCCTACTCCTCCTCCTCCCTCTCTCCTCGCTCCTCCTCCTCCTCCTGCTCCTCCTCCTCCTCCTCCCTCCCCCTCCTCCTCCTCCTCCTCCTCCCTCTCCTCCTCCTCCTCATCGCTCCCCCTCCTACCTCCTCCTCCTCCTCTTCCTCCCTCTCCTCCTCCTCCTCCTCCTCCTCCTCCCCCTCCTGCTCCTCCTCCTCCTCCTCCTCCTCCCTCTCCTCCTCCTCTTTCCTCCCTCTCCTCCTCCTCCTCCTCCCTCTCCTCCTCCTCCTCCTCCTCCTCGCTCCTCCTCTTCCTCCTCCTCCCCCCCCTCCTCCTCTCCTCTCCTCCCTCCTCCTCCTCCTCTTCCTCCCCTCTCTCCTCTCCTCCCTCCTCCCCCTCCTCCTCCCTCCCCCTCTTCCTCCCCCTCCTCCTCCTCCTCCCTCCTCCCCCTCCTCCCTCCCCTTCCCCCCCCTCCCCCAGCAGCAGCAGCAGCAGGCTCCGCCCTACGAGGAGGACGGCGAGCTGTCGGACCGGGAGGAGGCGGACGCGGTGGACGGCGGGGAGGGTGGGGGTGGGGGTGGGGGGTTGGGGTGGGGGGGGGGGGCCCCAGCGAGTGCCCGTGCAGTGCGCGCGCCCGCCACGGCGCTGCGCAGCCACCAGGGGGTGGTGATCGCCGCCGACTGGCTGGTGGGCGGCAGGCAGGTGGTGACGGCGTCGTGGGACCCGGGCCGCCAACCTGTACGACGTGGAGACCTCGGAGCTGGTCCACTCGCTGAACCGGTAGGAGGGGGGGGGGGCTTAGCGGGGGGGGGGGGGGGGCTTAGCGGGGAGAGAGGAGAGGGGGGGGGGCGGGGCTTAGGGGGGGGGCGGGGTCTTAGGGTGGGAGGGGGGGCGGTCCTTAGGCACACACACACACACACACACACACCTCAGCTTTAGCGACTGAGGGGGCGGGGCTTAGGCACACACACACACACACACACACACACACACATACACACACGCCTCAGCTTCAGTGAGAGAGGGGCGGGGGCCTACATACACACACACACACACACACACACGCACACGCACACACACACACACACACCTCTCAGCTTTAGCGACTGAGTGGGCGGGGCCTTACACATTCTTAGTAGAATTATTGCTATTAAATTGTTTTTTTTATCTATGAACATGTTTACACCAATACATACCCTCAGATATGTTTCTAACAAATGTATTTATCGTGTGCGTGTGTGCGTGCGTGTGCTGTGCGTGGTGTGTGTGTGTGTGTGTGCGTGTGTGTGTGTGCGCTGTGTGTGTGTGTGTGTGCAGGTCATGACCAGGAGCTGACCCACTGCTGCACCCACCCGTCCCAGCGGCTGTGGTGACGTCGTCCCGCGACACCACCTTCAGACTGTGGGACTTCAGAGACCCCGCCATCCACTCTGTCAACGTGTTCCAGGGCCACACTGAGTAAACACTACTGCTATACATCTATAGAACCACAGCTATAGAACCACGTCTATAGAACCACATCTATACATCTAGAGAACCACGTCTATAGAACCACGTCTATAGAACCACATCTATAGAACCACATCTATAGAACCACGTCTATAGAACCACATCTATAGAACCACATCTATAGAACCACGTCTATAGATCTAGATCTACACACAGAGACCGGCCATCCACTCTGTCAACGTGTTCCAGGGCCACACCGAGTAAACACTACTGCTATACATCTATAGAACCACGTCTAGAGAACCACATCTATAGAACCACATCTATAGAACCACGTCTATAGAACCACATCTATACATCTAGAGAACCACGTCTATAGAACCACATCTATACATCTATAGAACCACGTCTATAGAACCACATCTATACATCTAGATCTACACACACAGACCGGCCATCCACTCTGTCAACGTGTTCCAGGGCCACACCGAGTAAACACTACTGCTATACATCTATAGAACCACGTCTAGAGAACCACATCTATAGAACCACATCTATAGAACCACGTCTATAGAACCACATCTATACATCTAGAGAACCACGTCTATAGAACCACATCTATACATCTATAGAACCACATCTATAGAACCACATCTATAGAACCACAGCTATAGAACCACATCTATACATCTAGAGAACCACGTCTATAGAACCACGTCTATACGTCTAGAGAACCACATCTATAGAACCACATCTATAGAACCACGTCTATACGTCTAGAGAACCACATCTATAGAACCACATCTATAGAACCACAGCTATACATCTATAGAACCACATCTATAGAACCACATCTATACATCTATAGAACCACGTCTATAGAACCACAGCTATAGAACCACGTCTATACATCTAGAGAACCACTTCTAGAGAACCACATCTATAGATCTAGATCTGCACACAGAGACCGGCCATCCACTGTATAGAACCACATCTATACATCTATAGAACCACATCTATACATCTAGATCTACACACACAGACCGGCCATCCACTCTGTCAACGTGTTCCAGGGCCACACCGAGTAAACACTACTGCTATACATCTATAGAACCACGTCTATAGAACCACGTCTATAGAACCACATCTATAGATCTAGATCTACACACAGAGACCGGCCATCCACTGTATATACACTAATACCACTACTAGCTCTAGCTCTATAGAGCTAGATCTACACACAGAGTCCCGCCATCCACACACATGTTCCTGGGATACACCTGGAGTACATACTAATACACATGTACATCTTTATGTATAGATCTATATCTTTATGTATAGATCTTTAGATCTATAGATCTATAGATCTAGATCTTTAGATCTATAGATGTAGATCTTTATGTATAGATCTATAGATGTAGATCTTTATCTATAGATCTATAGATGTAGATCTTTATCTATAGATGTATAGATGTAGATCTTTATCTATAGATGTATAGATGTAGATCTTTATGTATAGATGTATAGATGTAGATCTGTATGTATAGATCTATAGATGTAGATGTGTATGTATAGATGTATAGATGTAGATCTGTATGTATAGATCTATAGATGTAGATCTGTATGTATAGATCTATAGATGTAGATCTGTATGTATAGATGTATAGATGTAGATCTGTATGTATAGATGTATAGATGTAGATCTTTATGTATAGATCTATAGATGTAGATCTTTATGTATAGATCTATAGATGTAGATCTTTATGTATAGATGTATAGATGTAGATCTTTATGTATAGATGTATAGATGTAGATCTGTATGTATAGATGTAGGTCTTTATGTATAGATGTATAGATGTAGATCTGTATGTATAGATGTATAGATGTAGGTCTTTATGTATAGATGTATAGATGTAGATCTGTATGTATAGATGTAGGTCTTTATGTATAGATGTATAGATGTAGATCTGTATGTATAGATGTAGGTCTTTATGTATAGATGTATAGATGTAGATCTGTATGTATAGATGTAGGTCTTTATGTATAGATGTATAGATGTAGATCTGTATGTATAGATGTAGGTCTTTATGTATAGATGTATAGATGTAGATCTTTATGTATAGACGTATAGATGTAGGTCTTTATGTATAGATCTATAGATGTAGATCTGTATGTATAGATGTACACCCTGTCCTGCAGCACGGTGACGTCGGCGGTCTTCACGGCGGGGGACAACGTGGTCTCCGGGAGCGACGACCGCACCGTCAAGGTCTGGGACCTGAAGAACATGCGGTCGCCCATAGCAACCATCCGCACCGACTCAGCCGTCAACAGGTGGGCCCGTCGCTACGAGCAACCACAGTGTTCACGTGTTCATAGCCACTCCCTCTTCCTGTCCTGGTTCATGTGTTCATATCCACTCCCTCTTCCTGTCCTGGTTCATGTGTTCATCTCTTCCTGTCCTGGTTCATGTGTTCATGTCCTCTTCCTGTCCTGGTTCATGTGTTCATCTCTTCCTGTCCTGCTTCATGTGTTCATCTCTTCCTCCTCTGGTCCTGGATCATGTGTTCATCTCTTCCTCTTCCTGTCTCGGTTCATGTCTTCATATCCTCTTCCTGTCCTGGATCATGTGTTCATCTCTTCCTCTTCCTGTCCTGGTTCATGTGTTCATCTCTTCCTCTTCCTGTCTCGGTTCATGTCTTCATATCCTCTTCCTGTACCTGGTTCATGTGTTCATCAGGATCAGTGTGTCGGTGAACCAGAGGGTGATCGCTCTCCCCCACGACAACCGCCAGGTCCGGCTCTTCGACATGTCCGGCGTGCGGCTGGCCAGACTTCCCCGTAGCAACCGACAGGTGGGCTCTCATTGGCTGCCTTACCTCGCCACGGGAAGTGATGCCGTCTTTAAAGCGTGATGTTGTTGTTGACAGTGGAGTCACATGTCGACACCGTCTCACTGTCTTCCTGTGTTCTTCCTCTCTGTTTACATTCTGTCTAATATTCCCTGTCCAGGCTCCTCCTGTGTACTTCCTGTCTGAAGGCGTTCACTTCCTGTGTGCAGGGTCACCGCCGCATGGTGTGCTGCACCACCTGGGGGGAGGACTCCGCCTCCTGCAACCTCTTCAGCTGCGGCTTCGACCGCCAGGCCATCGGCTGGAACATCAACATCCCCGCCCTGCTGCAGGAGAAATAACACACACGTCCCCACAAACCTAGACACACACACACACGTCCCCACAAACCTACACACACACACACACACACACACACGTCCTCACAAACCTACACACACACACACACACACACGTCCTCACAAACCTACACACACACACACTCACACACACACACACACGTCCTCACAAACCTACACACACACACACGTCCCCACAAACCTACACACACACACACACACGTCCTCACAAACCTACACACACGTCCCCACAAACCTACACACACACACGTCCCCCAAACCTACACACACACACACACACATGTCCCCACAAACCTACACACACACACACACACACACACGTCCTCTCAAACCTACACACACACACGTCCCCACAAACCTACACACACACACGTCCCCACAAACCTATACACACACACACGTCCCCTCAAACCTACACACACACACACACGTCCCCACAAACCTACACACACACGTCCCCACAAACCTACACACACCACAGCCGGGGTCTGATCGACCCGACATCTCCTAACCTTTAGGGACAGAGCGAAGGCACTAGCGTCTCTCTCTCCTCTCTCCTCTCTCCTACGTCCATCCTGAACACCTCTGTCTGCTCCTGGTAGTGCAGAGTCTGGCGGTGTGTGTGTGTGTGTGTGTGTGTGTGTGTGTGTGTTAAACGTGTTTGTGTGCTCGCTGGGGGGGTCTCCCTGGTGTGTGTGTGTGTGTGTGTAACACGTGACGTCGCCCGTGCCTGTAGTCTCTGATCCTTTAACCGGTGTGTGTGTGTGTGTGTGTGTGTGTACACAGCGGTGTGTGACTCTGGTGTGTCGCTCCTGCTCTAAGGCCAATGTCCCACAATGCTTCACTTCAGTGGCCGTCGGTCGACGGGCGCAGCATGCGCTACCGGCTCTCTCTCCCTTTTTAACCCCAAAGATGAGCACAAAATGCTAATGCTAACGTATGCTAGCCTGACGCCGAGCTAACCAACCAGCTAGCTTAACCTGTGCCAACGACGGAGTGGAGTGACGTCTTCAGAGGGTGGGGCCCCTCCACGTCCTGTTGGACGTCGTAACGTGTGGTGATAGTAGTAGTTATGTTATGTTATGTTATGTTATGTTATGTTAATATGACCTGGGTGGTCGTTAGCTCTGACGACGTTTACAAAGACTAGCCCAAACTCCTGGGTGGAGAACGTACGTGTGTGTGTGTGTGTGTGTGTGTGTGTGTGTGTGTGTGTGTGTGTGTGTGTGTGTGTGTGTGTGTGTGTGTGTGTGTGTGTGTGTGTGTGTGTGTGTGTGTGTGTGTGTCAGTCAGAGCGATATGCCTTTTCTTTTTAGCTTATTTTAAAAAGCACAAACAGGCGGGGCAGTGCGCCCCCCTGTGGTCTGAGAGGGTGTACTGCGCTGTGGGGGCCCCCCGGGGGGGGCCTCCGCCCACCCGGCGGCCGTCTCAGGTCTGAACGCCACGCGGCTGGAGTACGGGTCGTTCTGTTGACCTCTCCGTTGTCGTGGTTTCGAAACCCCAGCCGAAAACAAAGCGGTGAGACCTCGGTTGGAACGTGACCAGACGGGACCGTCGTCGTCGTCGTCGTCGTCCTCTCCGCCCCCTTTTTAGCCGTTAGTCCTGTGCGCCGTTTTACGAGGCCTCAGGGGTCAAGAGGTCAAGAGGTCAGGGGTCAGGGGTCACCTGAGACCCCGGCGGTGGAGTCGCGGTGTTTCCAGTGATGGCGTAGTCGCGTGAGATGTTTAGCTAAGTCCACTGCCAGTCGCACCCCGTTGGCCCCGAGGGTCCGCGTGGAAGCACGTCGTCGGGAGACGGGCGGTAGAACTTTGTGATGTGTTGTGTTGCTGTGAAATAAATAAAGGGTGGGGGCGAAGGGGGGGGGGGGGGGGGGGGGGGCCAAACGCCAAGCCGACGTTCGTCCGTCTGTCTGCCTGTAGGTCTGACCAACCGATGTCACGTCACACAAAACAAAACGGCCTACACACATCACACTGTTGCCCAGGCAACCGTTGTACAACGATAGGCTGTTTCACCTTGCTGTACTGTGGGTATGTTAGTGACCCCCCCCCTTCCCCCCCCTCCATATCAGTGAGTCCTCTGAATCTAGCGTTTAGATTTGTGACCCGTTTTGCTCATTTGTGACCAAGTAATCCTGGAAGCGAGTATTTTGTACAAAAGAATATGTCCATTTTCCTTTTGCCGTAGATAAGCGCAGTATTTATATATGAATATATATGTATAGAAAAATATTATTTTGCCATGTTTACATGCGTTGCGTCATGCCTTTTCAGTTTGCTAGCGGTAGAGCTAACCGCTAACATTAGCCACTCACACACCGAGAATGTCTCTCCCCCCCCACCTTTTTAGCCCAGTGTCTCGTTAAAAAAAAGAACATTAACATTTGTACGGTAAAATACGTAATGTTTGAGATAAGTGACCCGTTTTCCTCCCTCGTTGCGTTAGTTGGATGACGGTGTAGTGGACGGACTGGGAGTTGAATCTCTCGGTTTGTTCAGTGGAAACGTCCCTCAATGAGTCAATGAGTTGACTTCATGCAAGTCAACTCAATGTCTTCTCCATGTCCTCCTCTTCTGTCCGGTGTTCCTGAAATACTCCACCTCCCAAGCACTTATGCAAGTCTTGCCATCGCCGGTACAGACAGAATGATTTCTCTGCTTCATTTGTGGCAACAAAAAAATAAGTCTGCTTTGTTTAATTGCATATTTTATGTGTTTTGAAGCACTTAACAACAGTGTATATCATTGTTCAGAGTGTTACCTTTTCCTGCATGTTTTTTTTAAATCAATCCACTGGAACAGCGCCCCCCTCTGGTGAAACATGGTTACGGCAGCTGCTGTCTCTGATTGGCTGATAGAGGTGCCAGGTGATGTCATTCGACATACATTCCATGGCCAAAGGCGGTGCCGGGGCCCCGAATCGAACCAATCAGAAACAGCGATTCTCAGTTTCTTTTCTATTTAGTTTTAAAGTTCAGTTCCTCGTTAGTTAAAAGTGTTCAACCGCCCAACAAAATCAAATCTTGCGTCAGTGGTAAAAAAAAAAAAATCCATCTCCTTCAGCCTCACGGAGCCTCGTGTGTCGTCCTCGTAAAACTAGTGTGAAGCTAACTTCTAAGATGTCGTACGTGATAGAAAATGGTTTAACCTTAACAAGGAAGCTACGCAGCGTAACAAAACGATGTTCTGTTGTCCTGAGAACCTGCAGCGCAAATAAACATGTTTTGCTGTTTCGTGCGTTTCCTTCATTTCACGGTGGCTAGCTGCACATTGTGCTGGCGTATAGCATTCATTCATCAGGTTAAAACTTAAACAAACCACTGAAGTACTCGAGTCTTAACCACCCAGCTCGCAGTCCTTCTCCGCTGAGTTGACGCTGGTGTTGGCAGTTGAGAGATTAAATCTTGTAAAGTATGTTCATTTATTGTGTGAAAATATCAAGCAAACATAAACGGGTTACAAATAGGGTTTATTGCCATGATAATTATAGTAAACACCCTGTTTTTTGCCCTGTCTATAAACCTACATCAAAATCAGTATTTGCTCAAATCAACCTTATCAATGAAAAATAGCTGCCTTTTAAATGCCTAAAGCCTAATATACAGTATTCCCTATGGTTAAGAAAGGGAATACTTAGTCCTGCAATCGTTATTTGTAAAATATCACTAAACTACCTATTTATATAATTATAAAAAGACGCTATGAACAGATAAGCACAATGAAGAAGATTAATAACGGACTCTACCGCGCGCCGGCTGACTCCCGCCACCAGGTGTCGCCATCGCGTGCGCTCAGTGCCTGATCACAGAGACGAGCCTCAACCGCTAAATTACAATTCATAAATACTTATAGTCAATTAAACATGTTGGTTCCACACATTTTAACACCAATCATATGAGTGAAATAACAACAAAGAGGGTAAACGCAGGTAAGTGGAATGTTCTTATGAAAATACGAATATATCAACCGGTTATCTTAAAATCCAAGTGGTGTAAATTAGTAGTAGAGTAACCCCATTTCAGTCTAAAATACAAATACAAATCATTTAACTATTCAGGTATAAAAGTCAAAAAGGATAGTATCTTTGGCTATTGAGCACGAAGCTACGTACGATTCTGAAATAAAAAGTTGTATTGCTTAGCATTTAAACTAGCTTGTAGCTTTAATGATCCTGACATATCTGTATTCAGTGCTTATCGATTGCTTTATAGATTATTGACATTACGATACAGTGATTTCATAATGTGACCAATAAAATCCCATCCTATAACTGATATATTTTTACAATTGAAAAATACTTGCCAGTCTGTAAATCTCTCTTTCTTTTTTTTGACGAGAGGTTTACAAGAATCTCACTATCGGCTCTCCGAGAGCTAAGCTAACTATGCTAACTACGCTAGCTAGGCTAGTGCGCGGCACACAGTTGCACAGCCAGGTTCTACTAACCCCGCCTACTAACTGGGCGGGGCCTAGCCTGACCCGTCACCCCCCCTGAGTGAACGACGACCCGACTAGTGGTGGATGTCATGATTCGTTTGAATGAATCAGTTCGCGTCGGTCAGTTCGCCAAGAAGAGTCGTTGGTTGGTTGGTTGGTTGGTTGGTTGGTTGGTTGGTTGGTTGGTTCGTCCGTTCGTTCGTTCGTTGGCGTTTCCCGTAGCGGTGAATCACGGTTCTCAGTCACTGAGTCGGTCAGACTCGGCTCCTCCCTCGTTCTCATTCTCTAACGAATCACGATCGTGCAAACGATCATCAATCAACACAACATTAACTAAGCTGAGCTTCCTTTCAGCTGAGGAGCACTTCATGTTCAGAATCGGGATGTTGTTGCCCGGCTGGCTCTCGTGACGTCTCAGTCCTCGAGTCTTCACCGCTAAACACAGTCAGCGAACGAACGGCGACTCAGCGACTAGTGGGCGGAGCTGGGAGTCGAGTCTCGGAGAACGAACGACGACGAACGACGACGGGGGAATCAGGTCGGTTCGTTCACGTTAAAGAGTGATTCGTTCGTTCGTGAACGAGCCGACCACTAGACACGACTTTAAGCTCGCATGTTGAAGACGCGACCCCTTCGTTCTCTCACCGAACACGCCGTGGCAACTGTGGGAACCGCGAGTCACGCGCTGTCGGAGAACCCGCTGAGCTCGGGTGGTTTCCCGGGCCAGGCCCCGAGCCCGGCCGCACGCTGGGCCGCGGCGAACCGCCGCCGCACGCACTGGTAGCGGCCGGCCGCCATCTTGGAGCCGGAGTAGGTCATCAACGAGGAGGAGGAGTCCTCAGACCACGCCTCTCCCTTCAGCTGAGAGAGAGAGAGGGGGAGGGAGGGAGAGGGAGAGGGGGATGGGGGGGGGAGAGAGAGAGAGAGGGGGGGGGGGGAGAGAGGGAGGGGAGAGAGAGGGAGGGGGAGAGAGAGTGAGGGAGGGGGGGAGAGAGAGGGGGAGAGGGAGGGAGAGAGGGGGGGAGAGAGGGTGAGGGGGGGGGAGAGGGAGGGGAGAGAGTGAGGGGGGGGAGAGAGAGGGGTGAGAGCGAGAGAGGGAGGGGGAGAGAGAGTGAGGGAGGGAGGGGGGGAGAGAGAGAGGGAGAGAGTGAGGGGGGAAGAGAGTGAGGGAGAGGGAGGGGGGGAGAGGGGGGAGAGAGGGAGGGGGGGAGAGAGTGAGGGAGGGGGGGGAGAGGGAGGGGGAGAGAGACATGGGGTTAGATTAGAGGGAGAATGTTAAACGTTAATTTAAAAAACAAATCATAACATGTTACAATATAATGTTATTAACATTAAGCCTAAA
>NW_028178855.1:7500-18367 GCF_964030765.1 Micromesistius poutassou | reverse complement strand
GAGGAGAGAGAGAGAGAGAGAGACGGCCCAGAAGGAGAAGAAGTGGCAGAAGAAGAAGAAGAACCGCCATTTTGAGTCTGGCGGTGGAGAAAGTCTTGCGCGCCGTCGTTAGCGTTTTTTCTCTTCGCCCCCGACTGCGTTTCACGGCGAGTCAACAGATGAAGCGATGGTCACAGCGACAGCGACAAAGGAAACGATATACATTAAAAATAAACGTGACATTAAACAATTCACAATGTTTTCATCAAATATTTGCAGCCTAGCGTTGCCAAGGCAACCACTCTGAGGCCTCCAACATTCCATTGCGTCTCTCTCTCTCCCCCCCTTTCTCTCTCTCTCTCTCTCTCACAGACAATCGAGTCAGCACACGGCAAAAGGCAGCGACATGCCGGGACGTATCAAGACACAGAGACGTCGGTGGAGGGGGAGAGAGAGAGAGAGAGAGAGAGAGAGAGAGAGACAGCGAGAGAGAGAGAGACAGAGAGCGAGCGAGAGAGAGAGAGCGAGCTAGTCCGGGGCGGTATAAGAGACTCCTCTCTCCTCTCGCTGCCGTGAGTGTTTCCCAGAGACGGCCATTAGTGCTACTTATCCGTCCACTTAGAGCTTCAGCCCGCACCGCAGACCCAGTCCAGCCCACCTTTGGTTTTTACTTTTATTCCTTTATTTATTCATCCCCTCAGCTCGCGCCGCGCTGACCTAAGCAGGCGGCGGCGGCCGTCTCGTTGTGATTCGACAAATTACACGCCCCGAAAAGTCTATTAAGTCAACTCCCTCCCAGTGATCCTCTCCACATTACCCCTCCCCCCTCCACATTACCCCACCCCCTCCCCCCTCCACGTTACCCCATCCCTCCCCCCTTCCCCTCCTCATCTTGTTGAACTTGTCGTTTTTCTTTTGGTCTCCAAAGCGCTGAAGGAAGTGATTATCTGTCCATCTCCCCCCTCCCTCCTCTCCCCCCACTCCTCACCCACCAACGTTCCTCTGCAGGATTTTCCCGGAGGAGGAGGAGGAGGTGATCTGAAGTGCCTGGGATCCACCCTTCCTCGATACGGATCGGAACGAGACTCTCTGGGCCCAGCGGCGGCGGCGGCGGCGGGGCAGGGGGTTCGATAAACGTACTTACCCCCCGCGATCGATGAGCCTTGATTGGGTTAGCGGCTGCTGCTGTAGCCGTAGCTTCAGCACCCAGGGGTGGGGGGGGGGGGTCTGGGGGGGGGGGTGGGCGTGGGGGATGGTTTGGGTGTCAGCACTAAAAGGGAAAGAGTGGAGGCGGCGATGGGTTGCAGGTGGAGGTGGTGATGGGTTGCAGGTGGAGGTGGTGATGGGTTGCAGGTGGAGGTGGTGATGGGTGAGGTGGTTAGGGGTGAGGGGGAGGTGGTGATGGGTGAGGTGGAGGTGGTGAGGGGTGAGGTGGAGGTGGTTAGGGGTGAGGTGGAGGTGGTGATGGGTGAGGTGGAGGTGGTGAGGGGTGAGGTGGAGGTGGTGATGGGTGAGGTGGAGGTGGTTAGGGGTGAGGTGGAGGTGGTGATGGGTGAGGGGTGAGGGGTGAGGTGGAGGTGGTGATGGGTGAGGGGTGAGGGGGAGCTTTTGGAAGCGGGACGTTTGTGATGAAGCATCATAACAAAACAACCTGGAGAGATAAGAAGGTTACTTGAGACAGGAAAGGGGAGGATGGGAGACAGGAAGGAGGTGAGAGGTGAGGACCGGTGGGGGGGTTGGGGGGGTGGGGGGGACTGAGTCACACGTCTCAATGAAGACACTCTGCTTACAAAGAAGAGGGAGAGAAAGGGATGAGAGAGAGAGAGAGAGAGATGAGAGAGATGAGAGAGCGAGAGAGAGAGCGAGAGAGAGAGCGAGCGAGAGAGCGAGAGAGAGAGATGAGGAGAGACAGAGACAAAGAGAGAGAAAAGGACAAAGGGCAAAGGATGGAAGGACGAAGAACACATCTGTTTGTACCCGGCTCCCTCCCTCCCTCCTTTTATTCATATCTTTATTTATTTTTATGGCCAAGAAACTGAACACGGTGCCGTTGGGGGGAGGGGGGGGGGGGAGGGAGGGAGGGAGGGAGGGAAGGGGGTGGGGAGGTAAGGACATGCTCACCCAATATGCCATCGCTGTTATTTTTAAGGTCTTGGCCTCGCTGTTGTTGGGATTGTTTTACAGGTGAGCGAGCAGGGGGGGGGGGGGGGAGGTTTGGAAATTGAGCGCTAAGGTCACGATGAGCAGGATTCTACTCCCGCGTTCCACGAATAAACTTTGCGCGGCGGGCGTATGCAACGTGAGACGGGCCGGGCGCCTTTCCTGCGGATCTCAGCTCTCTCGTAGATGGAGCATAGATCGGTTCTACAGCGGGGCCAGATCATTGTTACTGGATGGAAGGGGGTCTCAGATGAGGTGTGTGAGTGTGCGTTCTTGTTGTTGTTGTTGTTGTCGTTGTGTTTGTATGTCGATGACTTTGACAAAACAGGAACTCTTTCGCCCCTTTCGGTTTGGTAATGGTGCAGACTTTGCGGCTTGTTGTTTACGGAGGGTATCTTAGGAAGCGGTTAGTCCTCCACTGTGTGAATACTGAAACGTGTGTTTGCATTCACTACACAGAATAGTGTATAGCACGCTTTATGTACATACTTAATGGTTGACTCACGATATCACTTATAAGTCATGTAGATCATTTTCATGGCGTGAAATTCTGAAAAAAATGTTGATTCGGATTCAGAAACAAACAAGGAAGGAGAAGGATATACTTAATATACATACGTCATGGTTGTCTCACGACGTCACTTAATTCAAGTCATGTAGATGACCATTTTCGTCTAGCGAAATTCTGAAAAATGTAGCCTCTGATTCAGAAACAAACCATGGAAGAGAAGGACTGGTCATCTTGCCCGAGGAGGCCTACAGGGTTGAGCCGAGGTGATCGGGGAATGAACCTGCGTATCTTCCACCTGGGATCCGGCCAGAATCCTACCCTAAACTCCAACCTCGACCTCTTCATTTGAGCGTTATCCCCCCCCCCAAAAATTGCATATCGTTCATATCGCCTCATAGCATAATTGCCAAATCATATTTTGGCCAAGTTGTGATATCTCACCTAACTCTACTCTCCTAACGCTGCTGATTCACAGCGCCTCATTGGCTGTTATCCTGAGCCAATCAGAGTGTTTTTTACACTCTGTAATCACTATCTGCCTCAGTCACTTGGTCACATGGTCACTTGGGCCCCAAAACGTCCGTCGTTGGCGATTAAAAAGTTTTCATTGAATATGACTGAGAGTGCTGTCCTTGCTTTCTGGAACTGAATACAAGATGAACCTAATAAATACAAGATGAAAAAAAAACATGACTAAGCCAATTATGCTACGAGGCTGACAATGCTGGAATAACCATCCTGGTTATTAGCACATGGCCGCGCGCTAATAACTAGGACGGCTATTCCAGTCCCCTCCGTGACGCGAGACGACAGGCCGCGCTACAATACGATTCCGTATCCGTCTTCGTTCCGCGCTACAAACACAAAGCGAAACGCGCCGTGTCCTTCGGGGGCTGAGGAGTTTCTGTTTTTATTAGAGGAGAGGCGTCTCTCACAGTCTCGCGCGCCGCGCTGATAAAGACCTGGTCCAGGAGTTGCGGAGTCGTCTCCTCCCCTCGGCGGTCGCCCCGGCGACGACTGGTGAACTGACAGCGCGCCAAAGACTGTGTGGCGTGTGTGCTCACCCGTTCACGGCAGGGAGCCGCAGAACTGACAACGGGGGGGGGGGGTGGGGGGGGGCGGCTCACTGCCTTGTGAGGACCGGAGGCAAATGGGATCGGACGGGCTACGGCGATCGGTTAAAAAAAGAGTAAAAGGAAAACCTAAGCGTTGTGTTTTAGGTGTTAATTATTCTTGATGGAGTTGACGGCATGGATGATAGTGAACGCTGAACCCCAGAGCAATGTGTCACCATTTCAAATTGTTATTGATTGTTATTTATATTTTTCACTATTATTTTTACTTATTTTGAAGAGAAATTTTTAAATAAACAGTTACCGCATTTTGCGGGGTTATAACAATTTCTTTGGCTGACAGATTTAAAGAGGCCAGTGTGACAACACAACACCGGTTTGTACAGCAGAGGTAACACGACTGAAAACAAACGTGCGGTGATTAACCACAACCATCTGCGCAACCAGAGGTTTACGTGCAAACAAAAAAAGACCTGAGTTTTTGCGGCTTGTTTCGGGGGCGAGAACTACCTCAATCACGGCCCCATTCATCCCCACTTTGGTCTCTTTAGCGCGCGCCGCTAATGCTCGACGCCGTGGGTTTGATTACGGCGTCCCACCTCCTAACAGAATACTAATGAAGCGGGTAAACCGGTAACACGCCATTCGGAGTGAAGTTCAGGACCTCTGCTAATTTGGTTTAGCATCCGAGTGGAACAGAATTTAATAGGCTTCACGTATTATGTCTCAGATGCCAAATTCAAAAGACGTCGCGGTGGCTCGCATACATATATACACGGGGACACAAGACTGAGGGTGACTTTTAAAAAAAACGGGCTCTTTTGTTGACTTCTTCCCTGACCTACAACCGACTGATCTCCAGGATATCTCTATCTACAGGGGTGCTTTTTTTTAACGCTGGGCTCGTTCTGAGCGTATCAAGTTCGATTTCTTTTTTTAGCAAGTTAGAAAATGCATTGCTTGAAAAAAAAACATCCCCATCGATAAAGTGTTAAGCCAGCATGGCGGCCAAGGTGTTTGACTCCCGGCCAAACGGTACTGGGTTAAATCCCAAATCTCCCTACCTGTCTGCATCCTTGAACAAGACGTCTAACAGCATTTATCTGCTCCTTAACCACCTGTATCAATTCCCTGTGAGTCGCTTTGGCCACGACTATCGTGGCTAAAATAAATCCCAAAAAAACCATAACATGATTATTGTTGATATATCTGTAACCATAGCTACCTTGGGCTTGGGCTCATATTGTACACAGCTTAGAGTTTGTTTGTTATACACATCAACAAAATCGACTATGCATGATTAGTATATGCTACACGTGAAACTCCTAAGATGGCGCGATTTGGGAATCGGGATATTGTTTTCGGTCGTCTCGTCGCGCTAATAAAAACAAATAAACCGCTTATCTTGTTTATGTTTGACTGTCTAGTATATACTAAGACAATTACTCTGCTCACTATAATAATTCAGTGCTCCTAAACACAATTCAATTAGGGTCTTCAGGCAGCACAAAGCCTCTTTTGTGGCTGCCAGGACACCTGTACACAGCCGTGTATACATCGGCCTCCTTTGGCAGCTTTTCGCCAAAAAAAACTCAGCGGAGGCCAGATCCAGTTTGGCACGCAGCCGAACGCCAGGTCGTTAATTCACCCCCCCCCCTCTCTCTCTTTGTATCTCTGCACGAAACTCCAGATATCCCCCGTCGTCGCGGGATGCGTCCTCCCGTCTCCTCCGTCGGGTGTGGGCGCAGTGATTAATTGTTTCAGACGGCTCCTTTTTAAAAGGTCTCCCACGGACCGCTGTGCACCCCCCCCCCCCGGACGGCGAATGTGCGTCGGTTGAGGTGATCCCCGGTGACTGCTTGACATTCAGGTTCCCGCCTGATAATGATCAGCGTCTGGATTGCCCAGATCCAATCCGACGTGATTTTTTTAGTTTTGGGTTCCAAAAATAAAAAAAAGACGACGCTCAAACGATCAACCGACCATCATTTCGTTTCATCAGTCGTCGTGTGTCAGCGTTGAGAGGACACTCAGCCTCCCCCCCCCCCTCCCCCCCCCCCCCCCCACCCCACCACCGTCGATAAAAGCATTTCACCGGCTCGGTTGCGAGGGATAAGGTTGACTCGACCGCAGAGGAGCCTCAGTGCAGTCACTTTGTGATGCCATAGGAGATCTCTTTCTATTGAATTCCATCCATGAATATTTCAGTTTTAAAGGCGCGCAGGAGAGGGGGGGGGGAGATGTATACCGCTGCAAGCAATAAAGAATGAAGTGGTTCAACATTCCTGTTGGCATGAATACGCCTAGGGCACGCGGAAGTCAAAAGCTTTTTCTCTCCCCCCCCCCCCCCCCCGCCCCCCCCCCGACCACCCAAGGCATCAACGGCAGAAGAGAGACCCCGGGGAGGGACGGACGACTTTGCAATAACGTTGATTCCGGGTTTTACTTTTCATATTTATAAAACAAAAGATCTACAAAAATGCCGTCCTTTCCTTCTGACACGGTGAGAGAACGAACGTCCCACCCCGGCCGAGGTGGCACTGGCACAAGATTTTGTAATTTAATTTAATTTTTAGGACAGGGGCAATGCACAATAAAACATTAATCTTGCACAACAAGAAAATATGCATTATGCCAGGTTTTAGCAGATTGCTATTTTCCACCTGCAGTCCCTGGGCAGGTTGATGGTATAGTGTACAAAACATAATAACAGTTCAAGTAAAATTACAATCAAATTATCACGTTTACAGGTGTTAACAGTAAATTAACAGACCCCTAGGATTTAAAACTAGGCTGCCGCCTCTCACCGCACACACACACACACACACACACACACACACACACACCACACACACACACACACACACACACACACACACACACACACACACACACACACACACACACTTTATAGATGTGTACACTCCTGTCCTGACAGTAACCAACGCTTAACAAGATGTGAGAAGGTGTGGGGACTTCTACATGAGATTCTATCTGTTGGTAGAGTATTCCATTGAGTCATGGCTATACGGGAGAAGATACACGTGTACACGTCGAGTACCTTATCCTACGTCTCGTCACGACTTGTCACGTGACGTGGAATGTGGTCGCCAGCTCGGGCGTTGAAGAATAAAACTCAAACCTGTCTCAAGAATGGTGCATTTTCTGTCACTGGACCCCCCCGCCCCCCACCAAAAAAACAACACACACACACACACACAAACACACACGCACGCACACAACCCTGCGATAGATTGGCGTATTCACAGGTGCGACGGGCCCTCCGTTAATCTAGCGCGGCACTCGTCCCCACAGCGACGCAGACAAAGGAGAGCGGTCGCCGGCATGGATGACTTCTCAAAAATCCCCTCCCTGTTGCTCACTAGAGTTGGCAGAAATGAGTGTGGGGGGGGGGGGCTAGCTGCATCAGTGTGCGCTGTACGTGACTCCGGGGGCCACAGGGGGACGGGGATGGGGATGGTGGGGGGGGGAGGGGGGGGGGGGGGGACAATGGCTCCTCTAAACAGGCCCCCTTCACTCCATTGTCACTGGAGGGGCTGTGAATCCCCCCCCCCCCTGCTGTTTCGTCCCCCCCCCCCCCCCCCCCACTGTGGTCGCTCGCTATCTGTGACTGCTGGCCAGGCAGAGGGGGGGGGGGGGGTACGCTGGGGTTTTTGTAAAAGCAACCGGTGTCACGCGGTGTTGACGCGAGGACGTTACAGAGACGACCGCGACCACTTACCGGAAGTGGTAGTACCGCAAGAAGGACCAAAACTAATATTGGATACTTTGGTTGACTGAGTGCATTAGAGAGGGCCTAGACTGTGGCGGCATGTGGATCAGGAGGTGGAGCGGGGTCGGCTGGTAACCGGAAGGTTGCTGGTTCGATCCCCCCGGCTCCTCCTCCTCCTAGCTGTGAGTGTGGAGGTGTCCCCTGAGCGAGACGACGCCCTCACCCTGACTGCTCCCTGATCCGCCGGATGCATTCTATTTACCATTTAGAATATTGATCAGAGGTAAAGAATATATCAGGAAGCCAAGAAATTCGAAACTTGTCGCTGATAAAGTGATCCAACGTGTTTGTCATGCAAACTCAGTCGCGGCGCGCCCCGCTTATACACTCCGCGAAACAACACTGAATCAAAGTTAAACCCAATGTCTTTATGACCTGAATCGCTTTAATATGCTAAGTGGGCGCTCACTAACCATGTCGCACCTTTTTGAACCTTTTTAAAAACCCTGTGTTGGTCGTTCATTAACAATATTATTATAATCACCTGCCGCCCAAACACACCTACTGAATGCTGAGCAGAATCACAACGGGCAGTGTCACCTCCATCGCTGAAATAACGGGGGAAAAAAACCCACACGGATAGGCGGAATTAATACGAGCGGGTCATTACCGATGCGAAACCCACCGACCAGGCGAATCAGGGCTTTCTCTTTCATCTCCTCTCTCGCACATCAAGGTAAAGTGATGCAACCCGATACCTAGGGCCCTACTCTGTCGGGATAACAACTTTCAACGGGGGAGGGGCTCTTTTAAAGGCAAACTTTTCAATTGTGTTAGCGTAGCCTTAAGGTTAGCCATGAGCTAAATGACCTCCACTAATACTAAGCATTGCGGGAAACGTTGGCGCATCGCTAACAAGCTTATCATAGATAATTATGGAAATGCGCATAGGAAAAAAACGCAGGCCGGCCGTTGTATATTGTGCGCGTGGAAAACAGGGCTGTAGCGTTTACTATTGTTGACTCTTTCGTCCTCTGCTGTATATTGGTTTATTTACACTTTAAAGGGTTTGTGAGTTAAAGACGCATTTAAAAGAGAATAAATTCTCTTTAAGGATTAAAGACTTAAAAAATCCACTCCTCTCTCTCTACTCTCTCTTCTCCCTGTCCTCCTTCCTTTCGCTCACATGTTATCTTCTCTATTGACTCGGACTTTCCAAAGCAAACTTTTCAAAGTTAATTATGTTCTTCTCGCAAGATCGCTCTCGGTGTATTTAGATTTTGTTGTTTTTTGTCGACATGAAACAAATACCTTTCATTTTTTTCTCTTTTTTTTATTAGTTTGAAAAGGCATTGCTTGTGTGCGTGTGCACTATTCGTATGCGTGTATGTTTGAAGAAGTGAAACAATGGGGGGAAAGACGTATCAATTTTCCCAGTTGGTAATAGTGTTGAGAAACACCATACTCCAAATACACATGTTCTTCAAAAACCTCCATCTCGACACGTTGGCATACCTTCAGGGTAAATTGCGAATCAATAGATTCCAAGGGAGAGCGAAACAGACAGCGAGGTGACAGTTGTGAGAGATAGAACCAGAAAACGTTTCTTTATGAAGCCTTGGATCACAGCCTTATATTCTACACACACAGCCCCCGAACACCAAATATGAAGCGCAGCTCCCTGCAAAAGTGGAAAACCAAATATGTATCTTTGAACCAAACCACAGATGGTGGTACCAAGAGGTCAGGACCCAAACCTTGTTTAATCCAAATTAAATAAATTATAAATTAACTACGGTTCTTTTCACCCATTCATGGTTATTTACAATATCTTTCCCCAAACGTTTGGGGGAAAATCCCTTCGACATTATTGGCTGTTCTGAGAGCGATTTATAGCAGTTTGTTTTTCTACAGCTCTTGGGGTTGTAGACTGCTCTTGAGGTCAGACCTCTGAAATATTGCTGACTCGCACACAAAAATATGTGAGTGTGCGCTAGTCTTAGCGATCGCGCGTGTGTGTGTTTGTGTGTGCGTGCGTGTGTGTGTGTGTGCGTGCTCAATATGACTAGCATCTCACTAAAGAAAGTTCAGCGAAAAACAAATCTGAATAGACCTCACGAAAGATATGACAGGATGCATTCATACGCACCGTGATGCTTTCAGACGCTCTTAAAGCTTCCTTTCACAACGTCTTTATATTCCATGAATTCAATACCGCAATATCAGAGCACAACGAGATTTTTCCACGGGATTACGTTATTATTTTCTCCTTTTCTTTTCATCTCATTTTCTCAGATTGTAAGAAGAAAACTAATTCACACGCGCGTATCTACTAAAGCCAGTTTTTTTAAAGTGAGTTCAGCGGGACTTCTTCAAAAGCCGAAATGGCGTAATGATGTCTCGAGAAGATAACGTAGCTTTGTGGCGCGGGAACAAAAGTTAATCTCTGAGAGGCAGCCAAATGTAGATAAAGCCGACATGTGTGTTTGATCTACTACATAAGTGCTTCCTTAAATTATGCCGCCAAGCAAACAAGCTTCCACAGAGCACAAGGCTAAGCCCTCGCACGTCCGAACACAAAGCCGTGAATTATTAGCAAGATGCTAAAGGAGATAAAACGCTGCTCAATAGCAACGATAAAGGGAATAACTCATTACGTAATGTTCTTAAGATACCGTCTGCTATAGTTTGTTTGCAATTTAAGTTATGCGCATTCTCTCCTGACCATAATCCATCCACACATCTATCCAGCTATCCATCCAATACAACCGATTTGAAAAAACATATTTTCAAAAAATAACATTAGACTTTATCAACTTACTAACAAATAACTTTCGGATAAGAAGCACCAAAAAAAACTGTAGTCGATTTGTGTGTACTTTATTTGCCATTGAAGTTATGTGCGTTCTTGATAGATATTCAGAAAATATCTATCAAGCTATGCATCCGATTCTCCCATCCAGCCATCTACGCCAGCCATACATCTATCCAACCAACACGCCCATCCATCATTTAACCATCCATCACCCACCACTTTTCATCTATTTACCAATCCATCTACCCATCTCCACTCATATCCCCCTAGCCCATCCGTCTAACCTAGCCGTCTATCTGTTTCACAGCCGTCAGCTTTGTCCAGCAGTTTGAAAAGGCATTTAATGACAACACCAGTTGACAACTGAGCTGACAACTGTCCCCGTTTCCTTTGAAACACATCCGTCCATATGAGGGCTTTGTAGGCTTTTGTCAAGACCCCTACAAATATCTGAGTCCGTAAGAGGATGGGCAAGATCCTGAAACTAGAATATCTCTACTTCAGAACTGCTGTCGGTTGGTTGCAATGATCAAATCGGTCTCTGTGTTTACTTGCTAATTTCTTTGATTGTTTATTTGGCAACCCGATGGCATTTG
>NW_028178856.1:0-12500 GCF_964030765.1 Micromesistius poutassou | reverse complement strand
ACAATGATACCGAGCGTATAGTCAGACATCCCAGACTATGAAGGACAGCCTTTCGTACAGCACACACACCGCTACCATTCAAGACCTAGTTGTAGGAGCTTCTGTGGGAAGCCGACTGTAAAATAAATCTGACGTCAAGCATAAAGTCAAATCATTCATTAATAAAAGTTAACCCACACATGATTTATATACCCAACATAAAAAAAGGCAGGTTCATTTAATGAGGCTGCCATGACGTCACTTGAAAGCAAAGGGCCTACTTGCTGACACTTTTGTAAGAAACTATATTCTCTTGCACTCATCATTCATCATCATCACATTTTCACCCTGGGTATGTTCACGGTAAAAACAACATATTTAATGGAGCGCTAATGGTAAGCAAAATAATAGCACCACTCCCAGATATTGGAGTGGTGAAGATATGAAAATATTGAAAGTAAAACATTTTTTATCATCCATTTTTTATTCTCTCCTCGAAGAAAAATCCCCAGGAGAGCATCACATTAAATGTAATAATATACAACAGCTCTGATGGTCTCAAGTATATAGGATTTGTATGCATCAAAAATATTTTTATATCAGGGGTTTTGGGATGTGCATTTGCGTCTCCTAAATATTGGGATAGATACCAATATCCCACCACATGGATATAAAACTATAAAATACCGCCCAGACACATAGAAGTCAGAGCACATTTTGAAATGAAAACAGCCCATTAAAAAAATTATCCATGGTATAAGGGACCTAGAAGTGTTGCAAGCACACTGAAATGTAATGAAGTGTAATATTTGCGCACACACACAACACTTGTGTGCACCCATGAGTACATGCGTTGTGTTTGTGTGTGGACACAAAGTGCATTTATTGTAGTCTCTTCATAAATAATGCAAATGTTGATGTTGCAACGTATGGTTTAAGTAATGAATTCAGTTTGTCCCCAGCCAAGGTCGTGTAGAAGTCTAGATGCTAATGCAGTGATCTGCACAAAGACTTCCCAGCCATCTGAACGCAATCTCAACTCTTAACACGGCACTCATGCACACGAGATGCACACTGCAGCACTGGGAAGGGTGAGGGGGACTCTTCAAATGGAAAAAAAAAATAGTAAAAACAGTGAAAAAACAACAGTGACATACACACTAAAAACTGTAATACCCTCCACACCCAAGCAATCAGTAGGTCTGAAACAGACAAACTAAGAGAATCTAGAGGCTTTGCGAAATGCTGCATCCCGTCTTCGGTGTCCCGTCAACAGTGGTTAAAGCAGGAGCGGGGGTTGCTCAGCGGGACAGGGGTCAGGAGAAGCGAGTCCCAGAGCGTTAGCTGTAGACGGGACGGACGGTGGTGTCTGAAGGACAGGCGTCGGGAGCCGGGGCCGAGCGGGCTTGGGCTTGGGCCAGGAGGGCTGCGGCCGCTGCATCCTGGGGCTGTGAATGTCGGTGGGGCTGCGGTGGCGAGTCTGAGCTCTGGGCCCCCCTCCCTTTGCCTTTGGCCTTGTCCAGTAGCGTCCGCACGCTCATGGAGAAGACAACGCGGGGGTCCGCAGACGGGAGGGCCGGACACTCGCAACAATCTCTCAGCTCCAGAGCCTGGAGAGAGCGAGAGCGAGAACGGGAGAACGAGAGAGAGAGAGGGGGAGGGACAAGTCCACATGTAGGCAAGAAACAAGACAGAAACAAAGCGAGAGAGACCAAGAAGTGACAGATAAAAAGAATGTAGAGGGTGGGATTATTATATTATTTTTTGGGAATGCCTTTCCCCCCTTGCTCTTTGGAAATATATTTTAAAGACGAGTGGCATCAGTTATAGGCCGGGCTGGAGGAAAAGAAGCTGTGTGGAAATGAGAGCGCTAAAAATGCTCAATGATTGCTTGACAGTTGATGATCTGGACGGACCCCAAACAGCCCAAACAATCTTCCCTGAGATTTGAGGGAACAAGGGCAAGCCAAATCACGAGGTTGACTATTGGAATCCGGCCGGACGGAGGAGACGCCGACGCGTTCATCAGAGCTGTACAGCCAGGTCGGCGTGGTGATGCAGGAGGCGGGAAGCACCTCCATTTCACGCCACTGTGGGGTAGACCAGTCTGTCCACTTTACTCCAGCACGCCAACTCACTCCCCTTTACAAACCGCACTCCTCTCAACTCCTCAGCAGCCCTGCGTGTGTGGGGGGGGGGTGTTAACTTAAGGACAACAATAGCACTAGCAAGCCTGCTGCTGAGCTGCAGCTGGAGACAACAGGGTGAAGTTAAGTGCGGGGCTTCGTGCTTGCTGTTCCCTCCACGAGGTGCGGGACACCGCAAGGAGCCGTGGCCGACTGCAGACTTGGTGCGCTACGCCCATGATAAAAATGGATGCCCTGACGGTTGCGGAAGATGAAGCATTGGATGAAGGCATCCACCAAATGGGCACATGGTACCCGTACCAAAACAATGTTTTGGTGGACGCAGGCCAAGGGACCCTAGCCATAGCTAAATTACTCCCACACACGTTCAAATACACAGGACACACAGTTAGGATTTTCTTGTCGAAGAGACTTAGCACACTGGGTAAGGGGCAACATATTTGAATTTCAACACACACACACACACACACACACACACACACACACACACACACACACACACACACACACACACACACACACACACACACACACACACACACACACACACACACACACACACACACACACACACACACACACACACACACACACACACACACACACACACACACACACACACACACACACACACACGCGCGCACCCATCTGTTTGTCTCAGACTCGGCAGCGTCTGACAGTGAGAGCAGGGCCAAGATCAACAGTTCAACTCACTGTCAAGGTTAATACTACCGCTGCCTGGCAGACCGTGTGTTTGTGCAAATATAACTGAGGAGAAATGAGACGCACACACAAAATCAGTGACACTGTGTGTGTTCAAAGCATATGTGTGTTGTTGGTAACTCCTGGTCTGGCAACGATCCGATAAGGTTTTAGCATTAGTTTTAATTTTGCTTAAAAAATATTCAGAAATAAGCCCATCTACTCTCCCACCTACAGGGTTCTGTGAACTACTGGCTTCCCTCGTAGAACCTAAAGTTTGGTTCATTATCGTATCACGACACCATATTCCAAATACACTGCAGTGCCGAACATTATAGATATGGAAAACTGAAGCACTTCATTGTCTGTTGTATACAAACATAAGCAGTGATACACTGATACTTGCTGTGGAGAGTCCCTTCTAAATTGAACACCTCAATTCAATGCATTCTAAGAAATTTCCGTTGTGGAACACAATATAAAGTGGTGGTTTTAGTGGAACGGTGGTCAAACTTTCGCTTTCTCTCTACCTTTTTATCAAAAGCATTAAAGAGCGCTCTCACAGAGAGCCTATCCTTGAGCCATGGAAATAAACATATATTATATACCTTAGCCCGTCCTACTCCTTCCCTACACATGCACTTCAGGACGGAAATGTGAATCAATATGGAACCCTCAATTCAACAATACCTTTTAAACTCAGCTCTTCAGCGGAGCACTTAACACAGCCTCAATCAGAGGGGCTGTGGGAGAGCTGAAGGGGTCTCCATTATATATACACACACCGCCAACAGAGACTAAAGCACTAAGTCTGAGGCCACATATCTTTGGGATGTTATGATATATATGTAAATAGAGATCTATTCAACTCGTTGTCACAGTCAATGCTTTCCTGTTTTTGAATGCTGAAGCACTCAAAAGATCTGTTTATTGTACAGTGTTAAGACCACATGGCAACCAGGCCCATGTTCCACACAATGTCCAGTATTAGGTAACCCAGTGTTTATACTCACACGTGTGTGCGTGTGTGTGCGTGTGCATGTGTGCATGTGTGCATGTGTGCATGTGTGCGCGAGTGCGTGCATGCGCACCTGAGGCACAAAGCGGTCCATCTGTGTGACTCTGTTCCTGTGTGAGGGATGCGTGGACAGCCACTCGGGGACAGCTGGCACTGCCCTCAGCTGATCTGTGATCTCCATTTGCTGCCAAAACACCGGGGCAGCGCGCACGTCCGCGCACGCCTGCATCAGAGGACAAGCCCACACGTCACCAACACGCACGCCCCCCCCGGGAGTGAACAACACACACATACACACACACACTGCATTTTGAGGCCGGGTAACCTTGTTTGGTTTGATAACAGTGCCCCCTGGTGTATCGTAAAGTAACTGACAGTGCTGTGATTCCTCTAGGCTAAAATTCCATGCTAATGACAATTCTTCAAATTGATTATGTTTAAGGGGAAGAGAGCCCTGCAGGGAGTGGACGTCCCTGGTGACACAATGTAATATAATGGGATGAGCGCAGGCCTGCTGCTTTACCTTAGCCGCCAGCTGCATGCCAACTTTGTCGGCCTCTGCCTCCAGTTTCCTGCTGTACGGACGGCTGAACATCAGCTGAGAGAGGAATCCGACGACGGAGGCAGAAGAGACAGAATCAAAGGGTTCAAGAATTTGAACATCTACAAGACTGGTGTGAAATATGGTGGAGGCTGATCCAACATTTACTTTTCAAGATCTATAGAACATTGCCCCCCAATAAAGGTTAGGGTTGTGTAACGACTAGAAAGCCTAATGCATCTTTTCAAGTAGCACAGGCGCCAGTCATTCACACCTATGTTCACAACACCTTCAGAGCAAGGTCCCCGATTTGCATTTCTATTACTTTGGGAAGATCGTCAGAAGGCGTGGTTGTGTTTTGGTATGTTTGAGCCAGTGAGCCAATTGTGAAATGGACTCATTTCATTATTGCTCAGATGAGAACGGACTGGAGTATGCAGTCGTCCAGCTCCAAAGATATGAGTTGTGTTGGGGGACAAGGGGTGGACCCATGGATAATGGAAAAGCTGCAGAGGAGAGCCACGGGTTACGTGAAGAGGTGATGAGAAATTGGTCTGACCTGTATGAGTTTGCCCTGGATCCAGTGTCCAAGCACGGCAAGACTGTCCCGGGGACACACGGCCCAGATGGCGGTCAGCAGGATAAGAGACAGCAGGTCCACAACGTGGGACAGGCTGGCCTGCTCCGCCTGGGGGGATGGGGACAAGAAGGGGAATGTGATGAGAGGTATCAGACAGTAGGGGACACGCACACAGGAACAGTGGCAGCCGATCAGAGCAAACCTTCCGGGCCGGACGGAGCCTCGTCGATCACCCATTCCCTTCAACCAATTAAATTCTCTTTTTCCGGAGCAGGGGCGCTCGCACTCGAAAAAAACGACAACTTAATTAGAGTCCTGAATGCTTTTTCTTGGCCTTAAACACAGGGCGCCATCACCAAAGGTGCAACGAAAAAAAGGAAAGAGTCAAGCTTGTAAAATGATTATGGCCTGAGGTCAACACGACTCATCTGTTCTGCGGCTAGCCATGTGTGACTGATGGAAACCAGGTTGAGCCTAAAGCCATCCGAGTGTTAAGGTAGCATCTGATATACACTGAGCTGAAAAAGGGGACGAGCAGGATCATAAAAGGCCTGATAAATAGTGTTGCCATGAAAACCCATCAAAGCAACCGCTGCCCAAGTCATAAAAGTCTGAAAGATACACTTTTTTTGTGTTTGTATGCTAGTGTGTATGTATGTGTGTTTGTACTCACCGAGTGTCCCAGGATGGCATGGGCCATCTCGTGTCCCAGGACAAAGGAGAGCTGGTGAATATCTGCCACCACTTCAAGCATTCCAGTA
The DNA here is from genome assembly GCF_964030765.1 of Micromesistius poutassou. Taxonomy (NCBI): domain Eukaryota; kingdom Metazoa; phylum Chordata; class Actinopteri; order Gadiformes; family Gadidae; genus Micromesistius; species Micromesistius poutassou. The sequence continues at coordinate 6,772 of NW_028178856.1, read as the reverse complement.
AACATGAACACTTCGCCATTCTGCCCAGAGAAACACATAACCAGGCATCAGTCAGTAGTCATCCCAGGAGCTTTCAAAGCCCCCTCCACACACACACACCTTTAATTAATTCACAAAGATAGGACAAGTCATTCTTGAACACAAACAAGCCATTTTCACACATGTCCTCCGCATTTTCGCCGCATTTGTATAACAGGAGATTCGACCCTGACGGTGATGCACACTTGATGCTTTAAATGCGGATATCGATTTTGTTCTGACATCAGTAGAATCAACGGGGGGGTTTAGGGGGGTGGGCTTGCAAGGGGCAGGATATGACGCAGGGTCTAAGTTAGCAAGAGGCGGGATAAGTGCGTCTGCTGTCACTCAGTTTGTTTTGGTTTGACCACAGACAGCACGGAGGCAGAACTGACAGAACTCATCGCAGTCATCTTAAATGTTGCTGCAACGATGCATCATATATTCCGTTGCATCCACAACATCTGAAGCATTGATCGATGATGATGAAGATTGGAGCATGTGTTAGAGACAAATAAAAGAAACAACGAAGAAGAAAGCCGTCACAAACGACTGTGTTACCGGAGGAACACAGTCGTTGGCTTAATTTCACATCTAACAAACCCTGGTTCAAATGTAGTTGATTTCTGTGTTTAACTGAGAAAACAGGGAGTGGAAGGAGGGGACCCTGTAATGTTCAGCTAACTGTTGTCAATAACGATTGTTACGAGAGTTATTAAGAGAGTATGCGTGTGCGCGAGAATGGCAGTGTGTGTGTGAGTGAGTGGACGAGTGAGGAGAGCGAGCGGTAGTGTGTGTCAGTTTAGTGAAGTAATGAACGAGTCCGGTTGTGTCTGTGCAAACGTGTACTGTAAAGTTAGTGAAACTAAGAATAAAGTACCCAGCCTGTCAAGAATCAGTGGCCGCTTCATTCCGACCATATTCAAACCTATAAGCAGACCCACTGCCGGTCAAAGTGAAGGGTGTTACCCCTGAGAGAACATCACCCCTGGAGGGAACGTCTCCCCTGTGCTCCTCGACTACGGTCTGGGAGTCGACAGCAGGAAGGGTGTAACATAATAATAAAAAATTAAAAAATTCTATATACGCATGCATCTGTGAACTCATGTATTGTAATTTATTGTATGATGTGTACTTTGAGGGTTACGATAAGACCTATCATTTAGCGTTCACCACGAATGACTCTGAAAAGCAGTGCCACATTTAAATACTTTGGCTGATTATTGTTTAGGGTGCGGCTGCCACTGCAAACGTAGACCGAAGCGTCATCAACACGCCTACTCAACTGGAGTGAAATGCAGACATTCTACTGCTCATTGTACCGCATATAAGGTCATTAACATTTCCACCGGCTAAAATACTACCTCAGGGGTAGTCTTTTTTCACAGGTCACAACGTCAGGATATGTCATTCACATATACGGCCCGTCGGGAGAATAGCGAGATGTACGTCCATATGTGAAAGCAGCCGATGTCTTTTTTCAGTGAGCAGTTGCAATTAGTCCCCTCCCTCATCCCCATGTAACTGCATGTTTTTTCACCGATTGAAGCCCACATAAATGTCCTGGCAGCCTTCTTTCTTTTCTTTTTCTACATACATTTTTCTCGCTTGCCGTTTCTGGTTGTGTAAGCAACCAGAAACGGCAAGCAAGCACTCCCCTCCCTCGTCCCCATGTAACCACATGTTTTTTCACCGATCGAAGGCCAAACCCATACAAATGTCTCTTTGTCCTGGCAGCCTTCTTTCTTTTCTTTTTCTACAGACATTTTTCTCGCTTGCCGTTTCTGGGTGTGTAAGCTGTTCCTGGGAGCGCTGGGATCAGAAGCTTCCCCTGTTCCACCATTGTTAGGCAACACTTTAATCCTGCTGCCTTTCCGTGAGGGCGCAGGGAGGACTGCCTCTCTGTGGAGCTATCCCTCCTGAATGGATAAAGTGGGACCGGGATAGCATAATTTTGGGGGTTTTTGTTTATTGCCGAGCAGAGAGGTTGGGAGACTGATTTCACTGACACTCTATATATCAGTGATTGCTGTCACAATATAGTCTAATTTGACACTTATTTTAACAAATAATATCGCTTACAGCGCCTTTAACCGATACATAGCTCTGGAGGATACAGTGTTCTTTCAAGTTGAAAGATTCAAAACCAGCACCTACTCCAGATATGGCGACTGCTAGCAATTGAAGACATAGAAATGTCAATTACCAGTACTACAGCTTGTTTATTTGGTGCTCCTTCTGCCCTTATCGACAGTCTCTGAATTGATGGACACCAAACACAAACAAAAGCCGTTTACACTTAACACATTTATCGTGTACGTTTAGTATATCCCAGCTGTACAACTCGCTTATGGAGGAGTTGATACTATGATACTAAATGACCTTACTCAGGAGTACGCACGCACACACACACACACACACACACACACACACACACACACACACACACACACACACACACACACACACACACACACACACACACACACACACACACACACACACACACACACACACACACACACACACACACCCCTCCTCCTGTCCCCTCTCTTCTGACTCACAGGGAGGACAAAGGCGTTGACTGTGGGGTCTTCGACGACGTGGACGCTCCAGGGGATGGAGGACACCTCGGGAACGTCCTTGTTCCTCTCGGCCAGGTGCTGGACGACCCGCTCCACCAACCGCTGACGTTGGTCGTCCGCCGGGACCAGCTGCTCCGCAAACTTCTCCAAGTACTAGAGGGAGAGACATGCATTCACACACACACAAAAAAAACGGTACTGGTATGTTTTTGAACGGTGGATACACTAATTTTTGTCTGAACCTTGATGTCTCACTACTGGAGTCCCTCAGGATTCTTTCCTGGGCCCCATCCTCTTCTCCCAGTACAGCAAGTCACTGGGTTCTGACATGTACAAGGCCTTTCCTACCACAGCTATTCAGACGAATTCTGTCCTATTCAGAGTCTCAAACCTTAGGTAGCTGAACAAATCTCTGCATGTCTGGCCGACAACTCTCAGTGGATGTCTACACCACCTGAAACTGATTCAGGTGGACAAGACTAAGCTGCTCATCCTTCCATGGAAGGCATTTCCATCCACAATCTCTCCATCAATATTGAAAACTCTGTGGTGCCTGCGACTCGGACGACAAGGAAACAGGGTGAGACACTTAATTACCAGCTGTCCTTCTCTGCAAACATCGAAAGGGCCATTGAATTGTTTTTTTTTAAACCGTGGAGGATAGCCTGTAGCGATGTTAGATGTCAGCTCTGCCATAAGCAGTGACTGTGATCACTGTGTTAGTATTTAATAAATAATTGTTGAGTCTGAGTCTGTAGTTTAGTTTTACATGATTGTCAACATAGTAATTTTGGTAATGTTGTCACAGTTAGAGAAAACCAATCCTATGTTTTTGCCAGTGTCTGCCGCTGGTGCTGGTCTTTAGGAGCAGTATATGTTGATGGCCGCGTCCGAGAGAGGGTTAAGCTTCTTGGACACTTATAGTATAAAGCCACAGTGCGTGTGTGGATGTATTGAGCTACGTCTAGGCTTAGGCTAACGGTTCATTTTGATGTCCGCATCCGAAGGAGGGTTAGACTTCTAGGACACATAATGTAAGTGGCTCATTGCCGATACAACATTGATCATTATAATGCTCATACACAACAATAGTTCTAAAAAAGGTATCACAAAGTTGCTGTGAGTTGTAGCAAGGTGGATAACAGGGCCCCCTTCCTGCTTAGAAGATAAAACTGGGGGTCACAATCTTTCACCGAAGAGCTGACATAATGGTGGTTGGTTGACCCTATGGCCCACTGATTAAACCCTTGTTTTCATCAGTGGAGATCTTCAAGATGACCACATAAATGCATGGAATTATTAGGAGAATGACCCTCTCCCTCTCTCTAGAGTCAACCGACAAGTTTCAAATCACCCCTCCCCGCATCCCACACTCTTACGTCCTCTGCCATTACTGCAGCCAACTCCATGTAGTTCTCCCTGCTGAACACCAGGAGGCGTGTTCGCCCCGTCAGGGGGGACTCGTCCAGGTGGGTCAGGAGGAAGAGGGCAGCAATCACCATGACGAGTGCAGCAGCCGCTACCAGCAGCCAGCGGTTACGCCAGGCCGCGTCGCGTGCCAGCTGCCGGCGGTTGGGCGGCAGGGACACCCACCACTTCCTGATGCTTCTACAGAACAGGAACAAGGACAGAGGTTTTTATTTATTTATTACATTACGCCATGATCTTATTCTGCACTACTGTATAGGCCTAGCAGAGGTGGAAAGTGACTAATTACATTACTCAAGTAAATGTATTGAGTAGACTTTTTTTTTGGTATTTTGTATTTTTTCAGTGGTTTTTAAAAACTGTACTTTTACTAGTAAGTAAGTTTTGGTTTAAGTATTGTAGTTAGTTACATATTAAACCACACAATTTACTGAGTAAAAAATTGCAGGCAAGTATGTCGAGAACGACAAGATGCATGCTGCATTGGCCTGAGAATTTCTAAGTTCACCTAGCAACAAGCCTACCTTTCAGCCGTCAGTGCAGTCAGACTAGGGTGTAGTCGGTAGGCTGAATGGATAATGGCTGACTATTTCAAGCTTCAAAATTAAACTTCAGTTATGTACTTGAAATAGTTTGTCGTTTTGTGTAGGCTATAGAACAAATGATTCAGAGATAAGAAGAGTGTTAATATCACAGATGTCAAGCATATAGTGTCATGACACTCCTTCAAGTCAAAGTAGGCTATAGATTAAAATAGAAGGCCTTAAGTATGTTGGGTCTGATGGGTTTGAAATAAGCTAATTAAGTCACGATAACCAATATATTCAAGATAGGTTTTCAAGAGTTATCTTATGACAGGATGTAAAATTGCTCAAAATCATTGTGTGAACTTAACCCTGATTAGAGATTTTGGATCCCCCCCTTGCAGTTGTGAACTTATGATTGGTGAGGCATTAAATATGACCAGTAAAGTAGTACTCTGAGTAGGTTTTGAAAAGAGTATTTTGTCCCTCATCCTTATCCTCATCCGCTTATCCGGGGTCGGGTCGCGGGGGCAGCAGCTCAAGCAGGGGGCCCCAGACTTCCCTTTCCCGGGCCACATTGACCAGCTCTGACGGGGGGATCCCGAGGCGTTCCCAGGCCAGTGTTGAGATATAATCTCTCCACCTAGTCCTGGGTCTTCCCCGGGGTCTCCTCCCCACTGGTCGTGTCTGGAACACCTCCCAATGGAGGCGTCCAGTGGGCATCCTTACCAGATGCCCGAACCACCTCAACTGAGAGTACTTTGTACTTGTGTGAATTTTAACAACAATACTTGTACTTGGAATTGAATAAAATTTCAGTGATGAAACTATACTTTTACTTGAGTAGGTTTTTTTTAGTACTTTCCACCTCTTTTTTGTTTTCCACCTCTGAGGCCTAGTTCATGATTAATATTTGAAGGTCCATTTAAGAAACCAAAAGTATCAATTACATTTCTTATTCAATATGTTTCTGATAACCAAACAGACTAAGATAGGTAGCACAGCTAAACTCTATGTAGGAAACACCGGCCTCCAACTTAATGGCATGTGGATGCAGTGTTGTTTTTAGTGGCAGGTGTTCGGGTATTTTCAGCCGAAAGGTACCGTGTTCGATCCTCAAGGGCTCCAGCCATCCTGTTGATCTGGAGTAATGTCAGTCTTGAAGTCTTATAATCATCAGTTTTTACATATTTTTTTATCCCTGGTGTTTATTCAATTATATTGATTTTTTAATTTATATATTTTAATTGTTATTTGTATTCCTTCAAAAAGTTGAGTTGAGTTGTAGTATTGTAGTAAGCATTGTTGTAAAATCTCTTTCATGATAAAGTGTTCACTGTGTGTATGTGAGATGTCCACAATGCCAACACATTTGCTTGCTCGTAAATGAGAATGCATGAGTAAAACCCCTAACCCTAACCTAACATTCATTAAATGTTTTATAACGTTTTGTTAAGTTACATTATATACATTGAAAAAGTACCATACCTTCCAAGTATGACAGCCAGGAGCTTCTGCAGAGGCTTGAGCAGTAACCATATGAGAGGAGCAGGCAGCGCCCTCAACGGTCTGGAGGTGTGGATGTGATGCGGCCACAGAGTACGTACAGTGCCACCCTTAGCTTGTCTCCATGCCTGGAAAAACGCTGTCTTATCGCGAGGTACAAACGTTCTCGCAAATATGGTAGTTCTGAGGGGAAGTATAGCAGTGTTTATAGCTCTTTGAAGGCTGTTTTTCGTGGAGAGTTGTGCCGATGACAAGAATGGTCGCGTTTTCACAGCAAGCCCCCCTTGTTTGTAGACTTGAAAGCAAGATGTCAGGTGTGCAGACAGCGGGTAGAAGCGGCTGCTTCTCTTCAGACGCACACAAAACAATGCCATTGTCCCCCCAACTAACCGCACTGTTAGAGCAGTTGTCCGAGTTCAAGTTGGCTTCAAGTTATGGTGTACTTGGATTACTTCTTTACTACACACGGACTTTGTTTATTATTTCAATGTCATAATTCCGTCGAGCTTACTCATTTATATACATCTTCATGATACCCTTGTCCAACGACGCGGAAATGATACATTTGATTGAGGACCATGTTTAAAAAATGCTTGGAGACCTTGTGGACTCCGTTCTATAGAATTGAACACCGGTGCATTCAGCTGCCTTAACAAGTTCTGTATGGAATCTCTCGTCAACATCATAGGTCAATCAGGGCGGGCGTCTCGG
>NW_028178857.1:0-5629 GCF_964030765.1 Micromesistius poutassou | reverse complement strand
TCAGAAGAAAATAAATATTGCCTTTGTATTACGAGAATTATATCACCATTTTCCCATTGACTTAAAAAGGCAGGCGTCCGGTCTCTTTGCATCCGACCACTGAAACCCAATGCTGCTCTCTGCCTCTCTCTGGTTCCTCTGTGTTCCTCTGAGCCAGTGGGCAGGGGTGAGGGGGTCAGCTGATGTGGTGCACCTGTACAGGTGGGGCTTGTAGGCTTTATAAGGTGGACCACATCAGCCGGTCTGTCTCTCTGTTCCCTAACAAGGACACAGGTTGGCTTTTAGTTTTGTTCCTCTTTGTTTTGTGCCTGATGCTTGAGGACATTTTGGCCTGGTTTTAAATAACGCCACACACACACCACTGAGCATACGCACCTCAGCTTACATTCTTACATTCCTTTATTTTGGATGAGTAGGTACGACATAACCCTTTTAACCATGTGTGGACTCCATCTGTGTGAGGATCTCAGAGCCTGGTTGCTCTAAAACACTGTTAAAAAATAAAAATAAAACCGCTCACTCCTTCCATCACTCACTCCCTCGCTCACTCATTCACAATCTCTGTCTCTAGAGCCCACTCCCTCCCTCCATCACTGGCTCCTTAATGGATCACTCCGGCGCTGCCTCATCTATAAGTGTGTGTGTGTGTGTGTGTGTGTGTGTGTGTGTAACGGGGCGCTGTGGTTTCCAGGGTGATGGTGGTCCCGTACGAGGGCCAGTCCTTCTCCACGCTCAGGAGCCAGTGTCGGGAGGGGGGCCGTCTGTTCGAGGACCCTCTGTTCCCCGCCGCAGACCGCTCCCTCTTCTACGAGGACAACAGCATCGGCCGAGTGACATGGAAGAGGCCCAAGGTGAGAGAGAGAGAGAGAGAGAGAGAGGAGAGAGAGAGAGAGAGAGAGAGAGAGAGAGAGAGAGAGAGAGAGAGAGAGAGAGAGAGAGAGAGAGAGAGAGAGAGAGAGAGAGAGAGAGAGAGAGAGAGAGAGAGAGAGAGAGAGAGAGAGAGCGCAAAGTAAGAAAATAAAACAAAGAGAAACAGAGAAATGGAGAGAGAGAGGTATGTTGCATTCGTGTATTTACATAACCTTTGGGCTGAGGTCTGTTTGGAGAGGAGCAAAAAAAAAAAAAACATGTGTGTGTGCAGTCGGTACACTGTTTCCCTGTCCGAGAGGAAATGTGCGTTCTACTGCAGTGGGCTGCACAGCCAAGCCAAGAGTCTTCAACTTTGAGTGGTTCAGTGGAAGGCTGCTGGAGAGATGCTGACTGATGTGTTTACTCCCAAAAGGAAGGCTGTGCACTTTGCATTATGAAAATACACAGAAGGGAGAAGCACCTTGGAGAGGAACCAACTCTGCCTGAAACACTTTCAACAAGTCATTCGGCATTGGGGAATAATCATCAATAGTCATTTTACTTTCAGTTCAAATTAATATATAAATTTTCCCTTCATATTTTATCATTTCCAAACTTGTATAGAAACCAATCTCTCAAGTCAAACAATGATCCCATTGCAACTAGCGTTAGCTGGTGCACACATAGCTCTCCCTGAAATGGAAAAGGTGTAAATAAAGCTTCAGAAAAGAGATCTGTGAAAAGAAAACAGCACCACCTCCCTGATTTGAACCACCCAGGGGAGGGGGAGGCCGTAATAGCCGTGCTGGAGACAGTGTGTGGAGTAGAGGAGTGTGTTCTCTCTGTTCTCAGGGACAGGAAGCGGTCGGGCGGCACCCACACTTCAGCTACATCACGGTCCACCACAGAGTGGTGCATGCTGGGCCTTTTGTTGTGGGTCTGACTTGTGTATCTGTGTGTACTTGGGCGTCGCTGGTCGTCTCCGCCTCGGTGTGGCTTCGGCGGTGTGTGTGTGTGTGTGTGTGTGTGTGTGTGTGTGTGTGTGTGTGTGTGTGTGTGTGTGTGTGTGTGTGTGTGTGTGTGTGTGTGTGTGTGTGTGTGTGTGTGTGTGTGTGTGTGTTTGACTTCCAAAGCCCTCGTGCTGAAGTGAAGCAGACCGCTCCTGCATCCTGGACCGCGCTGGGTGAAATGTCAATGTTTGATACAGGATTTATTGATAACTCGCTGGCTGTGTGAGGCCAAGGCAGTGAGTCAGTTCACTCCCTGTCATTAAATCAAATAAAAGTACAGTGCAGGACAAACAGTAGTCCTGTTTGTCCCGCTACATCGCTTTGTTACGATTATTGGTGTGCAAGACGTTCCCATGAGTCACTTTATCTGACTCTATTTTCAAAGCAGAAGTTCAGAAACAATTGAATAAGCAAAAATAAATATAATAATATTTTCAAATAATAATGAATAAATGCATTTAGGAACTGAGGAGATAGTGGCCACTCCCTTCTGCTAGTGGGGGAAACTGTCGCACAGTGTAGCAACGCACATTAATGTCCAGACCACGCACACAAGACAGATTCAAAGGGAGTTTGAGAAGTTTCACCAGTTTCTCCAAGATGAAGAGAAGTCCAGGATCACTGCGCTGAGGGCCGAAGGGCAGTTGAAAGGTCAGAAGATGAAGAAGAAGATTGAGGAACTGTCGAGGCAGATATAAATAATTTCATACACAGCCACCAAGATGGACGAGCAGCTGGGGGCTGGAGACATTTCCTTCCTGAAGAAGTTCAAGGCTACAGCAGAGAAAGTAGCCCAGCCCCGACCCTTGCCAGCTCTACCCAAAAGAGCACTGCTGGACGTGGCCAAACACCTGGTCAACCTGGCCTACGCAGTCTGGAAGAAGCTGGAGGAGAACGTCTCCTACTTTCCTGTGACCCTGGACCCCAACACCGCTGGCCCCGATCTCCACCTGTCTGAGGATCTGACCAGCGTGAGATGTGGCGCGAGACAACAGCTCCCTGAGAAACCAGAGTTTGGCGTGCTGGGATCCGGGTCATTTGAATCAAGGAGCTACACCTGGGAGGTAGAGGTGGGACTTGGGAGACAGCGCTCACTGGGAGCTGGGTGTTAGCAACGGTATCTACCAAGAAAACCAGCCAAAAAAGTGTTTTTCCATGTCATTGTTATTTGGCACTGTTAAATGTTTTTAAATAGCGTTTCATAAAGGCAGATACAGAAAATATGTTGGAGGATGGGTTGATCTCCCAGTGATGCAGAAGTTACAGAGGATCAGAATCAAGTAGGATCGGACCATGAAATGTTCTTCAGTGATCCTAAAACCAACGAGACAATACACTCATTGAAGAACATATCATTGTCTAGACTATTACCATTTATCCATTCCACTGATAGTTTCTTTGAAGATTTCCCCAGGGAGGACAGTGATGCCTGGGAGTTAGGAACCATGTGAGTGTACCTGCACTGCAGTTTATTTCTGTGTTGTAAACCATATTCTGTATTGTCCTTGTTGAACCGTAAGCAATGGAAAACAGAACAAGGATTTAATAATGTTAAGACGTGCATGTTTCCTCGGACACATGGTCAAAGACGAATGTTGTATGGTTTCTTAATTATGTCAGATCATTTTATTGAACAGGTTTATATGATGTGTAAATGTTTTACTAAGTTTGACAGGGGTAAATGTATTACTAATTAAATTTAACAGGATTACGTGTTGTGTAAATGTGTGACCTTATCATAGCATTATTATAAGTTATCAAATCGAACAGGGTGATTGCTGTGGGAGCTTCAGAGGTAATTGTCCGGATTGTCATTTTGATTTTAAATTCAATAAAGTTAGATTTTAAGAACAAAAAAAAAAGAAAAAATATATATAGTTTTTTGTGGTGGTTTTGCCTATTGCTCAACTGCTCATGAGTCATCACTTGTCAAACACCACCACAACGGATCAGTTGGCGACTCAATGGTATGTTAGCAACATAACAATGGACAGCAACACAAAGAAGAGACGCATTCAACGCAACACTCATAGTGGCACACCGTCACAGCAGGTAGTTGAGTGAGGTATACTCACGGATGACCTTTTGTGTTCTTTTAAGGGTTGTAGTTAATTAATCAAACAGTAAACATTTACGATTGAACTAGTCTAGTATAGGTCAGCGATATGAGTGCAAGGTGAAGTCTTAAATATGCTTGATTTTGTTTTATTCATTTTATAATCTGAACCAATTTATAGAAGTGTTAAGCAGCAACTGTTTGGTATTTATACTTCACAAATGACTTTTCATTTATCAAAATTAGATTTGATGAATCTTCTGTTGATTGATGACGATCGTTGCAGCCCTATGCTCCACTGTCGAGGAACCATCCAGTCCAGCAGTCAAACCGGCTTTCAGCTCATGTACGTGAAACAGAACCTGGTGGTTGTGCTTTATCTGAAGAATAACCTTGTTAGAAAAAGGTCTGCCGGGCCTCCAGTAAAGAGCACCTGATGCCAGTAAGGTGCGGCTGGTGTGTGATGAGTGTGTGGTCTCCCAGAGCTCCCACAAAAAGCCTCACCAGGGCCCAAGGCTGAGGTCACTAATGGGTGAATAGCTCGAAGCATTAATGATCTACACTCTTCTGAGATAAGACCAAGGAAAGGCCGTTCTTCAATCCATCACTAGTATTGACCGACTGACAGACTGAAGACAATGACTCATTCTGTTTCAGAGGAGCCCTCAAATTCTGACTAAGTAAAACAACGGCTTTTAAACAAATATCCACCGAATCTAACTGCATATGTTTTAAATGTTCTCGACCGTAGTTTCTCTGGTTGACCCAGCTCACCGGCATACAGAACGACCCGGCTGATTTGTGAACGCGCTATGCTTAGATTAGGCTACATTTACATGCGTAGACGTTTGCATGTTATTATGTCAAACTAAAAATACTGTACGCCTTCTGTAGCCGCCGTGCTTTCTCATCTTCTAGGGTGTGTATTTGTGTTGGGTTTAAGTCACTCCTGTCATTTGGCAGTCTTCCAGTGGGAGCTTGAATCCATATGCTCTGTGGTCGGGGCCTCCCAGAGTCCCAGAGATTAGCTTGTCATTTAAAACAGGGCAGTGGCTCCTGGAACATGGCAACGTGGTGCTTTTGATCGCAGGCCTACAAGTCAAACAAGTTCTTCATCAACCTGAGTACCCCAGCTGTGCAAAATTACAACCTGGACAGTTAAAGATAAACTGAAACTAACGTTTACATTTAGTGGTTCCCAGACGCTTTTATCCAGCGTCCTACAAATGAGGCTCAGAAGAAGCCTTTTACTACAGTTAAAGTTAAGAGAAGCTGGACAAAGGAGCTTACGGATCAACCAATCAGAGATCATACATTTAAAGAACTTATAAGTTCAGCGTAGCACAGCTCAACATCGTTCACCACCACGTCCAGTAGGGTTTTCCCATCCAACCTGGTAACCTGCTGTCTGCTCCACCCAGAGCACCTCGGTGGCAGACACACACACACACACACACACACACACACACACACACACACACACACACACACACACACACACACACACACACTTGCTTTGGGTTGTCTCTGTTCGTTTTAGCAACGATAACGGCGGTAGTTAAGAATGGGGTTTCAACGTTTGTGCTCACCTTTCTTAGAAAATAAGTTAGTCAGAACCTGACTTCCTCAATTTTGTCTTCCTTCCCTGTCTTTCTTCACCTTTCTCTTCTGAGAGCCAGACTTCAATTTATTTAACTGTGGCTGTGACTTATTG
>NW_028178858.1:0-22268 GCF_964030765.1 Micromesistius poutassou | reverse complement strand
GGTAGTGCCCCGGTAGTGCGTCCAGATTCGTGAGCTCAGAGGCGACGGGACCCACTGACGGACGAAACGACCGCCTGGACCGGACGACATCGTCCGTATCAGTGTTCACCGCAGGGTGTGAACGGGCCTTTACTTAACTGCTCTGTGGCTGCTGAGAATGTGACTTACTTGTGTATTTGTACAGCGAGATGTAATAAAAGCAACTCCGATTGGGCCTGGGCGATACGGCTGATAGACACATCGCGATATAACTCGATGGTATTGATCGATATCGATAACTGTTGACCATTTTAATGACCTGAAAAGACTAGGAATTACCATGCTTGGATTTAAACACTTGTGTTTAACACTTAATACGACCTTTCACTGTTCTGCATTGATAAATACTCTCTAACTCTCTCTCTCTATTCCATCTCTCTCTCTCTCTAACTCTCTCTCTCTATTCCATCTCTCTCTCTAACTCTCTCTCTCTATTCCATCTCTCTCTCTCTAACTCTCCTCTATTCCATCTCTCTCTCTCTAACTCTCTTGCATTAACTCTCTAACTCTCTCTCTAACTGTCTCTCTCTAGCACTAACTCTCTCACACTAACTAACTCTCTGTAACTCTCTCTCTCTCTAGCACTCTCTCTAGCACTAACTCTCTCACACTAACTAACTCTCTCTAACTCTCTCTCTCTCTCTAGCACTAACTCTCTCACACTAACTAACTCTCTCTAACTCTCTCCACTAACTCTCTCTCTAACTCTCTCTCCACTAACTCTCTCTCTAACTCTCTAACTCTCTCCCCCTCTCTCTCTCTCTCTCTCTAACTCTCTCTCTCTCTCCCTCTCTCTCTAACTCTCTCTGTAACTCTCTCTCTCTCTCCACTAACTCTCTCCCCCTCTCTCTCTCTCTCTCTCTGTAACTCTCTCTCTCTAACTCTCTCTCTCTCTAACTCTCTCTAACTCTCTCTCCACTAACTCTCTCTCTCTGTAACTCTCTCTCTATGTAACTCTCTCTAACTCTCTCTCCAACTCTCTCTAACTCTCTCTCCACTAACTCTCTCCCCCTCTCTCTCTCTAACTCTCTCTCTCTCTCTCTCTAACTCTCTCTCCACTAACTCTCTCCCCCTCTCTCTCTCTCCCCCTCTCTCTCTCTCCCCCTCTCTCTAACTCTCTGTAACTCTCCCTCTCTAACTCTCTCTCTCTCTAACTCTCTCTCTCTCTCTAACTCTCTCTCTCTAACTCTCTCTAACTCTCTCTCTCTCTCTCTCTAACTCTCTCTCTCTCTCTCTCTAACTCTCTCTCTCTCCCCCTCTCTGTAACTCTCCTGAAACAGATTCCTCTCCCCAGGTCTGACGGCGTTCAGACCCTGAGCCCCTCTCGCGGGTCGGCTCAGAGCCCGGCTCTGACGCGGGCCGAGAGGAGAAAGCGACGAGGTCAAAGGAACCGACCCCCGAAGACGCACGCGACGACCGGCTGTCAGACCCTCCGATGGGAACCCCTCCTCTTTTGACCTTTGACCTTTGACACCTGGACACCCCCGCCACCCCGCTGCCCCCACCCCCACCCCTCACTCCAGAGAATCGTTGAACCTGAGATCTGCTCGTCGTCGTCGTCCAATCGGAAACGGAGAGAACCGTCGTCATGGCGACACGAAGAAGAAGAAGAAGAAGACGAGGGCGTCAAAGAGCCTCTCTTGGTTGTGGGTCTGGTTTTTGTGCGACCCCTGGTTTGTGACTCGTCACGTTGGCGACGGTTACCGGTACACAATATAACCCGACTGGTGTGTTTTCTACGGTTCTTTCAGCTTCATTAAAAAACGTTTTTAAAAAGTGGAAGGAGTTAAGGTGATCTGAAATGCTTTGAGGGTTGGATCTATATTGTAGTTTTTATGTCTTTAGTTTACACACTACAGTTTACACACCATGCGGTATTGGCTTTTAATGTACGCACTTATTGTGTGTTTGTACATCCTGGCACTTAATGTACACACTTGTTGTGTGTTTGTACGTCCTGGCAATTAATATACACACTTATTGTGTGTTTGTACGTCCTGGCACTTAATGTACACACTTATTGTGTGTTTGTACGTCCTGGCACTTAATGTACACACTTATTGTGTGTTTGTACGTCCTGGCACTTAATGTACACACTTATTGTGTGTTTGTACGTCCTGGCACTTAATGTACGCACTTATTGTGTGTTTGTGCGTCCTGGCACTTAATGTACACACTTATTGTGTTTGTACGTCCTGGCACTTAATGTACACACTTATTGTGTTTGTACGTCCTGGCACTTAATGTACACACTTATTGTGTTTGTACGTCCTGGTACTTAAAAACAGTACTTAGCATGGTGTAGCATCTTACCCTAGCTATCTCTGTTGTGTACGGGGAATGGGTCAACCTAGTGATGGTTAGTGTATATGGGGAATGGGTTAACCTAGTGATGGTTAGTGTATACGGGGAATGGGTCAACCTAGTGATGGTTAGTGTATACGGGGAATGGGTTAACCTAGTGATGGTTAGTGTATACGGGGAATGGGTTAACCTAGTGATGGTTAGTGTATACGGGGAACGGGTTAACCTAGTGGTTAGTGCTTGGCTCTTGGTTCTATGAACATCCTCGCTGTACCCACAGAGATATAACGTTGTTTCTCTTTCTTCTGACAAACTGACTTTTGTAAGTCGATTTGTAGACGCTCTGTATAAGATTCAACAAGACGTACTGTACATAAAACAGTATATATTTTTTAATTAGAAAAAAAACGTGAATGCAGATCCACCAGGGATGACGATAACATCAAATATATAGTTCTGTGTCATTTCGGGTACATTTATTCATCACAACCTAATTGGAGACCTTGGATGAGACTTTTTGTGTTATTAAAAACCGTAAGGCTGCTTTTCGGACTGTCGCACGAATCCTAGCACAATAAGTTAGCTTGGCGATGCCATCGATGAGCCGGTTTAAAAGGTAGCCTATTTACACTCTGCTGGCTGACAGTTGAGCTAGCTTGTTACTAGCGTCGTAGCGTCACAACCTGACACGACACACCCAAATACCGTTTGTGTTACAAAATAGAGATCGGTTTTAAATACCAAAACTCGGACACGAATCAAAGATAAAATTTTTGCGGAAAAATCCATTTGATCCGACGGATGCGAAATGAAAATAAGATAAAAGTTATTACAAAACAAACGCACCCCCAGATAGAAATGAACCACTCCATACGTCATGCTTACGAACGGGTTCAACGCAGACCGCACATATGTACACCAGCATCATCCCAGATTACCCAAAAATAATTTCCTGGTTATCGATAAATTAATCTCAATATCTCGAATTGAGTGGGCCATTAAATCTGCTTATTTATTTCTCTTATCGACGTCTTTCAGACTTTAACCTGAAAAACACAACTCGTATTTACTCATATTTATCCGCTCCACTAAACTCCTGGTAACAGTCTCACCCTCTCATACCCAAGATGCATTGCGTTTATATCGGGAGGAGGACGACGACCTGGCGACAAAAAAGGTTTCGTTACAAAACAACTTTAGAATCGTGGGGGGGGGTCAAAGGATTGTCGTTTCGTTTCGTCCGACCGTCTCTCACCAAAAACCGTTGTTCATATTTTTTTTTTGGCATGCCCGCAGTATAATCTCCAAGGGCGTTAACGTAGAAAAACAACCACAACCCGATAAAAAAAAAAAAAAAAAAACACAACCCGTGAGTTATACGACGCCCCGAAATCGCCGTTCGCCCGACAATTTTCGAGGTATCAAGATTATCAAGTGCGTGTCGGGCGTTCGAGGTTGTCGGCTCGTTGTCGTCTTGCGGCGACGACGTCTCAGTCTTCGCCGCCGCCGCCGCCGCCCTCCTCCTGCGTCGTGGCCGCCGCCGCCGCCGCCGCCTCCTCCTCCTCCTCTTCGTCCTCCTCCTCGTTGGTCTGGGAGTCCTCCTCCATGATGGGCACGATGAGGTTGTCCTTGGACATGAGGTTGTACTTCATGACGAAGCGCGTGAAGCGGTGGCACAGGAACGTCTCGTTCTGCGGAGCGAGACGGTTTGGTGAAGTCAGCGGTCCCGCAGTGAGCCGGTTAGTTTACGTGTACGTTTACGCTCAGGGCGTTTATCCAAAGAGACTCACAATAAGTCAGTTTGTCTGAAGAAAGAGACAAACTGACTTACAATAAGTCAGTTTGTCTGAAGAAAGTGTGTGTGTGTGTGTGTGTGTGTGTGTGTGTGTGTGTGTGTGTGTGTGTGTGTGTGTGTGTGTGTGTGTGTGTGTGTGTGTGTGTGTGTGTGTGTGTGTGTGTGTGTGTGTGTGTGTGTGTGTGTGCGCACTTAATGCATGTTGTACGTCCTGGCACTTAAAAACAGTACTTAGCTTTGTGTAGCATCTTATCCTAGCTATCTTTGTTGTGTACGGGGAACGGGTTAACCTAGTGATGGTTAGTGTATACGGGGAACGGGTTAACCTAGTGATGGTTGGTGTATACGGGGAATGGGTTAACCTAGTGATGGTTGGTGTATACGGGGAATGGGTTAACCTAGTGATGGTTGGTGTATACGGGGAATGGGTTAACCTAGTGATGGTTAGTGTGTACGGGGAATGGGTTAACCTAGTGATGGTTGGTGTATACGGGGAATGGGTTAACCTAGTGATGGTTGGTGTATACGGGGAATGGGTTAACCTAGTGATGGTTGGTGTATACGGGGAATGGGTTAACCTAGTGATGGTTAGTGTATACGGGGAACGGGTTAACCTAGTGATGGTTGGTGTATACGGGGAATGGGTTAACCTAGTGATGGTTGGTGTATACGGGGAATGGGTTAACCTAGTGATGGTTGGTGTATACGGGGAATGGGTTAACCTAGTGATGGTTAGTGTGTACGGGGAATGGGTTAACCTAGTGATGGTTGGTGTATACGGGGAATGGGTTAACCTAGTGATGGTTGGTGTATACGGGGAATGGGTTAACCTAGTGATGGTTGGTGTATACGGGGAATGGGTTAACCTAGTGATGGTTAGTGTGTACGGGGAATGGGTTAACCTAGTGATGGTTGGTGTATACGGGGAATGGAATGGGTTAAGAAGAAAGAAACAACGATATATCTCTGTGGGTACAGCGAGGATGTTCATAGAACCAAGAGCCAACACTAACCATCACTAGGTTAACCCGTTCCCCGTACACACTAACCATCACTAGGTTAACCCGTTCCCCGTATACACTAACCATCACTAGGTTAACCCATTCCCCGTACACACTAACCATCACTAGGTTAACCCGTTCCCCGTATACACTAACCATCACTAAGTTAACCCGTGCCAGGACGTCCCACACACACACACACACACACACACACACACACACACACACACACACACACACACACACACACACACACACACACACACACACACACACACACACACACACACACACACACACACACACACACACACTTCGGTTCAGAGTGCCCATCTGTACCTACCTCGTAGGTGTCGAAGATGTCCCGGTGGTGGAAGTACGCGTGGGAGAATATCCGGTAAATTCTCCGACACACGGAGCCCAGCTTTGCCACGGAGGACTCCTTGATGCTCACCCTGCGAAAAGAAGAAAGACCGCTGGGTTAGACCTGCTGTACCACCGAGCGTTAAGCGCATGCAACCTGCTGCGACCGGCTGTGTCCTGTGTGCAGACTCGCTGCAGCGTTAACGCGGCCAAAAACGCACGATAGCGGAGGCCTCCACTTGGGGGGCAGACCCCGGTGATATTAGTGATGGGTCGTTTGCGAAATCCGAATCAGTTGGAACGAACGACTCTTTAACAAGGACGAACCCGACCTGATCCCACGTTTCAGTTCTCCCTCGTTCGTATCGGTGTTTGTTCTCTTGAGACTCGACTCCCAGACCCACTGGCGAGTAGTGGTGGCTCGTTCGCCAACGAATCAGTTCGAACGAACGACTCTTTAAAACGAACGAACCGACCTGATTCGCCGCTCTCGTTCGTCGTCGTTCGTCTCGTTCGTTCTCCGAGACTCGACTCCCAGCTCCACCCACTAGTCGCTGAGTCGCGCTGACTCGCGAGTCGCCGTTCGTTCACTGACTGTGTTTAGCGGTGAAGACTCGAGGACTGAGACGTCACGAGAGTCAGCCGGGCAACAACACCCCGATTCCGAAACATGAAGCTCCCCTCAGCTGAAAGGAACTTGGTTAATGTTAGTGTTGATCGATGACCGTTTGGACCATCGCACGATCGTGGTTCGTTTGAGAACGAGAACGAGGGAGGAGCCGAGTCTGACCGAGAACCGTGCACTCCATGATTCACCGCTACCGGAAACGCGACTGAACGAACGAACAAACGAACGAACGAATGATTCTGAACGATTCTTCTTGGCGAACTGACCGACGCGAACTGAATCAAGGAATTGCGTATTGCGTGCTCATGTAAACAAACAACATGGAGACACACTGGTGGAGGAAGAACTGATCGTTTTACTACTGTTAAGAGGGCGGCAGAAAAATGCATCGAAAGACTTCCTCGACACATTCACCCATTCAGACACACATTCAGACACACATTCACCCATTCACACACCGCTGGCAGAGTGGACCCCTCAGGGCGACAGCCAGCGGGTCAGGAGCAGTCAGGGTGAGGCGTCTCGCTCAGGGACACCTCCGCACTCCGCGAGGAGGAGGAACCGGGGATCCAACCAGCAACCTTCAGGTTACCAGTCGACCCACTAGGAGGAGCCGGGGATCAGACCAGCGACCTTCAGGTTACCAGCCGACCCACTAGGAGGAGCCGGGGATCAGACCAGCGACCTTCAGGTTACCAGTCGACCCACTAGGAGGAGCCGGGGATCCAACCAGCGACCTTCAGGTTACCAGTCGACCCACTAGGAGGAGCCGGGGATCAGACCAGCGACCTTCAGGTTACCAGTGGACCCACTAGGAGGAGCCGGGGATCAGACCAGCGACCTTCAGGTTACCAGTCAACCCACTAGGAGGAGCCGGGGCTGTGATTACCTGCTAGGAAAGTACTTGTTGCTGTTCAGGAGGCAGGCTGCGCCGTCCAGAGTATGTCTTGTGTAGTCGATGGCTGGACACTAGGGGGGGGGGGGGGCGGGGGTGAATACAATGTTACACAAACGTTTAGTTAAATTACTTGAGACGGTGGCTGTGAATGAGAGTCTAAGGGTGTACCTCTTTGGGCGTCTTGTGTGCAGCGCAGAGAAAGATCCACTGTTCCGTGGCCGTCATCTGGGTGCATGTGTCTGGGTGGCACTCCCCCTGTTGGCCAGAGAACAGCACGACAAAATGACTACCTCCATGTGATTGGTGGCTCCGAAGTAGGCCTAGCCTGGCTCCGCCCGCCTCCGTACTCCGTACGCTCAATTTTCATTTCCCTTCAGTACTACGTCTGGGTTTCTTTGAGGTATATATTCGCAGGTTTTCTGCAGCCAAATTTTTTTTTGGCCGTCCAATCAGCAAACAGAGGGAGTGGCTGAGAACGTTGACGTTGAGGTCGTGCGCTGGTCTGAGTTGTAGTCAAACGTCAAGCGATTGGTTATGGCAGATCCAGAGCGGCACTGAGTGGCAGATCTAATAGTTTCAAACTCCAACAGACACCCGCCTTCAAGTGAGTTAACGTATGTCAATGGAGAAAGTCCAGACTCTGTGTGCAAATTAATTGAAGTAGGAGATTCTGGTAGGACCAGGCTAAAATAGGCCTGGGGCGATATGGCTGAAAGACATATCACGATATAACACGACCATATTGATCGATATCAATAACTATTGATCATTCTAATGACCTAAAAAGACCATGCTGGATTTAAACACTTCTGTTTAACACTTAATACGACCGTCCACTGTTCTTCATTGATAAATACTCCAATGTCGACACAACGATGAAAAACACTCAGATATTGTCAATAAGTACAGAACCGTGTTTGTGTAACAAACCCATCTGCTAGATTCAGTGGTCCAGCCTCTTATCGATATATATTGAACATGTTTTATATCGATACTGATCAAAAGTCTATCACAATACGATCAATTATTGTTTTATTGCCCAGGCCTAGTCCGAAGTCTATTCCACCTGGAGACGTTTCGATTCCATCATTTCCTTCCGATCTGATTCCTCAACTCGAGCACTCAGCCGATACCGCGTAAACACACGATACAGCGTCTAGTATTTTCTTTTCCAGAACTAGATCATGTACATATATAATCTATAATTAGAATAATACATTTGTATTCTTTTAGTTAAGCGTGAGCATCCATGTTCGGTCTGAGATGTTTCCCATTCCGACTTTCCCACCTTCCGACCGTTTACGAACGCAGTATAACGCCCAGTAGCGTGATGTGACGTGACGGTATCAGATCGGTGCATAGTTACTTGCGTACTCGCCGATGTTTTTACTGCAGTATCGGAGGAAATTCAGATACTGGTATGGGTCGCGGAACAACTCTACCCATGGTGTAAACGGGGTAGGACGTTGATTAGCGTCATCAGGTAGGAATCGTGTCCACACAGACTGTAGTGTACCTGTAGTTTGACCGCCAGGCCGTTCAGCTCCAAGCAGAACTGTCTGAAAACACAAACAGGTCGCGTAGTTACAGTATGCTGTGGTTTTGTTACAGAAAAGCCTCAGGTTTCCACAGAAGGAGTCCACAGACATTTGACTGCACTTTTACTTGACATTTCTACTGTTATTCAGGGACAGAGTTGCACAAGCAAGCTATTCAGGGTTTTTCCTACAGTGAAAAAAACACCTAATTCATGAGGAACAATCACAAATGAATATAGGCTTTTATGAATGGGAAGTTCAATACTAATGTAAGTCGTAAACTGTGGACTAGGACTGGTCAATTGATGAGTTACCTGAATGGGGTTTTGTTTAGTAAAGCAAAACAATATTTGAGTTAATCAAACGGTCATTAACTCACAACAATGCAACTTTTTGCCCTCAATAAACGGATCCATGAATTAACGTACCGAATGAAAAACAAGCTTTCTCAGATCAAGTGTGGGGTTGCCTACAGTTGAATTACTTCAATAGCCCGATAAATAATACAATCATAATTTCTTTCATATTTGGCAATCAACAATCAATGTATCTGTGCTCCACTTGCGTACCGGAGATGCTCGTACTTCCAGACCCCCTCGTCCTGGCCCTCCGGAGGTTCCAGGATCTTGTCGATGTTGGCGCAGTCCGACCGAATGTTCTGCTGTATGTACTGGGAGGCGAACAGAGACTGAGTGGGAAAGGTGTTGGAATGCAGCCCTTCATGTTGCATGTTATGCCTTACGCACTTATTGTGTGTTTGTACGTTCTGGCACTTAATGTACGCACTTATTGTGTGTTTGTACGTCCTGGCACTTAATGTACGCACTTATTGTGTGTTTGTACGTTCTGGCACTTAATGTACGCACTTATTGTGTGTTTGTACGTCCTGGCACTTAATGTACGCACTTATTGTGTGTTTGTACGTCCTGGCACTTAATGTACGCACTTATTGTGTGTTTGTACGTCCTGGCACTTAATGTACACACTTATTGTGTGTTTGTACGTCCTGGCACTTAATGTACACACTAATTGTGTGTTTGTACGTCCTGGCACTTTAAAATTGTACATGGTTCATGGTGTAGCGTCTTACCCTAGCTATCTGTGTTGTATACGGGGAACGGGTTAACCTAGTGATGGTTAGTGTATACGGGGAATGGGTTAACCTAGTGATGCTTAGTGCTTGGCTCTTGGTTCTGTGTACATCCTTACTGTACCCACAGAGATATATCGTTGTTTCTCTTTCTCAAGACTAACAGACTTGTAAGTCACTTCCAGGAAAAGCATCTGATAAACGCCATGAATGTAAACATTAATGTATGTTGCATGTCATGCACTGTTGGATGCATGTTTCGGGTGCTGGTTAGGGTGCTGGTTAGGGTGCTGGTTACCTGCTGCACAGCCAGCGTGCTGTCCATGTCTTCAAAGGACTCCTCGGGCCAGTTGTAGAAATCCTGAAACCAGGGACGACCGAGCAGTGAGCGAATGCATCCTCCCAGACAACCAGGGGGTCACCTAGTTAACTAGTTAACTCATCGACTAGTGATCCCATAGTTAGCTAGTGAGCCCATAGTTAGCTGGTCATCCCATAGTCAACTAGTGAGCCCATAGTTAGTTGGTGATCCTATAGCTAGTGATCCTCTAGTTAGTTAGTTAGTTAGTGAGCCCATAGTTAGTTAGTGAGCCTCTAGTCAGATAGTGGTCCTCTTGTTAGTTAGTGATCCTCTGGTCAGATAGTGAGCCCATAGTTAGTTAGTGATCCTCTGGTCAGATAGTGAGCCCATACTTAGTTAGCGATCCTCTAGTCAGCTAGTGATCCTCTAGTTAGTCAGATAGTGAGCCCATAGTCAGATAGTGAGCCCATAGTTGACTAGTGGTCCTCTTGTTAGTTAGTGATCCTCTAGTCAGATAGTGAGCCCATAGTTGACTAGTGGTCCTCTTGTTAGTTAGCGATCCTCTGGTCAGATAGTGAGCCCATAGTTGACTAGTGGTCCTCTTGTTAGTTAGTGATCCTCTGGTCAGATAGTGAGCCCATAGTTAACTAGTGGTCCTCTTGTTAGTTAGTGATCCTCTGGTCAGATAGTGAGCCGATAGTTAACTAGTGGTCCTCTTGTTAGTTAGTGATCCTCTGGTCAGATAGTGAGCCGATAGTTAACTAGTGGTCCTCTTGTTAGTTAGTTAGTGATCCTCTGGTCAGATAGTGAGCCCATAGTCAGATAGTGAGCCGATAGTTAACTAGTGGTCCTCTTGTTAGTTAGTTAGTGATCCTCTGGTCAGATAGTGAGCCCATAGTCAGCTAGTGAGCCCATAGTTGACTAGTGATCCTCTAGTTAGCAGGTTAGCCTCAGAGGCTCGCGCTGTGCCGGGCTGTGGGATCAGCTGTCACCCTGATGACAGCTGCAGAGAGCTAACGAGCTAGCACGGAGCTCCTAACGCGATCATCCCGAGGACCACCGAGGACCGTGTGACCGGGTGATACCGACTCAATACCACGTTACAATATGCACAATATGCACGATAAAGCGCAACAACAAAAACAACAACGGGGTCTTAAAAGGAGACGATCGTTCGTGTGTAACTTCGGGGTTAGCACTGTTAGCATCGGAGCTAGCGATGCTAACGCCCCAGACCGCCCCGTCCCCCCAGCCCAGCCACGCCACCCCCCGGGGGGCGGTTCAAACTACGGATTGTACCGGGGCTAGGGTGTCTCTCAGGGGGGGGGGGGGTACGGACGGACGGGTTACGCCTTACCGTGGCTTTGGTCCCCGGTCGGTTCCTCCTCAGGACGGCGGCTAGCTCCGCCATGACCATGTCTCTCTCTCTCTCTCTCTCTCTCTCTCTCTCTCTCTCCACTCCGGTTCGTCCTGAGGAGGTAAATCTCGCGAGACTACGGGCGGTGGACGGTGCGCACCCAGTGGGAAACATTCCGCAGGCGAGTTTGTGAACTCGCGAGATCGAGATGATTTTCGGCACGGCGCTTTGGTCGCTTTTAGTGATGAAGACAATTGTTTGAAAATCTTTTATGTTAAAAAATGTATAATATATATATAAAAATAAAAAATAAAAATAAAAAACGGAATCCTTTCGATTCTGTGGTATGAACTGCGTCCCTAGCAACGGCCTTTTACTCATAGCAACGGCCCGTTGTACCGGAAGTAGGCCAAAGCACAAACCACATTGATTGGTGCCAAACTATAAAAAGTGAGTGTGTGTGTGTGTGTGTGTGTGTGTGTGTGTGTGATGTTGATTGGTGCCAAACTATAAAAAGTGAGTGTGTGTGTGTGTGTGTGTGTGTGTGTGTGTGTGTGTGTGTGTGTGTGTGTGTGTGTGTGTGTGTGCGTTGTGTGATGCTGATTGGTGCCAAACTATAAAAAGTGAGTGTGGTGTGTGTGTGTGTGTGTGTCTGTACATGTGTGTCTGTATATGTGTGTGTGTGTGTGTGTGTGTGTGTGTGTGTGTGTGTGTGTGTGTGTGTGTGTGTGTGTGTGTGTGTGTGTGTGTGTATGTGTGTGTGTCTGTACATGTGTGTGTGTGTGTGTGTGTGTGTGTGTGTGTGTGTGTGTGTGTGTCTGTATATGTGTGTGTGTGTGTGTGTGTGTGTGTGTGTGTGTGTGTGTCTGTACATGTGTGTCTGTGTATATGTGTGTGTACATGTGTGACTGTTGTTTGTGTGTGTGTGTGTGTCTGTACATGTGTGTGTGTGTGGTGTGTGTGTGTGTGTGTGTGTGTGTGTGTGTGTGTGTGTGTGTGTGCGCGCGTGTGTGTGTGTGTGTGTGTGTCTGTATGTGTGTGTCTGTGTGTGTGTACATGTGTGTCTGTTGTTTGTGTGTGTGTGTGTGTGTGTGTGCGTGCGTGCGTACGTGCGTATGTGTGCGTGCGTGCGCGCGTGTGTGTGAGAGTCTGTGTGATGGACCTGTGACTAAGGTCTATACAAATAAAATAGAACCCAATTCAATTGAAATAACAGCTCCGTCTGCAACACAAAATAAAATCACCAGTGCAGCACATTTCACGGCTGGACCCATTCCCCAAATTCATCAACCCCTCCTCAACGAACGCACATTGCATAGAGCCGCCTATAATCTACAATCTATAATCTACAATCTATAATCTATATCACGTCTGATACGGTCGATCAAAGACATTCCAAAAGCTTTGGTTTACGATACGACACAACTTTATTAATCCCTTTATTTGTTGCGATAGCACCAGCAGCAGTAGAAAACACACAAGATAAAAATAAATAAAACACAATAACAACACAAAGTACTAACACAAAAACGAAAGTAGACGCCGAGGGAAGAGGCTGAACGAAATGCTGAAGTAAGGAGAAGACGACAAGACAAACAGAACAGACGACAACAACAACAACAACAACAACAACAAAGAGGGCGCGCCACATAGACGGTATGAAATGGTACGGTTTGTCGTGTTGACGCGTTGTGCGTTCGCTGCATGGGAATATTGCCGGACGCAGCGTTAATGGGTGCCAGCTCTAGTGCCACGCGCTGCATGGATGATGAATCAGGGATTTTTATTTATTCGCGGTGTGGACGGGATCAGAACGGTTGGCACGGCGCTACCGGCAGAGCTAAACAACAAAAGCTGCGTTCATTACAATGACAAAGGCGTCGTAAGCCGGGGGGGTTTGATCGAGGTTTATAAAATGACCCGTGCGCTCTGCGTCGAGGAGGATACAGCGGGTTCTCATCAGGAGTGCAGGATGAGTAAGGTAAAGAGAGACTTTTTAGTGTGTTTGTTTACACTGGATTTTGCTGTTTTTCTTATTTTAAAAGCGATCAAAAAAAGTTGTAAACTTTTTTTTTTTTTTCCAAGTAAACCGTTTTTTTTAACTTTTTTTTTTAAACTGGACTTTGCTGTTTTTCTTGTTTTAAAAGCGATTAAAAAAAAACGAAAACTTTTTTTTTAAGTAAACCAATTTTTTTTATTTTACTGTTCAGCTCTGAGTGCAGGATGAATAAGATGAGGGAGACTTTTTGTGTGTTTGTTTACACTGGATTTAGCTGTTTTTCTTATTTCAAAAGCGATTTAAAAATAGTTTAAATGTATATATTTTTTAACCCCTTTTTTTAAAAAACTGTTCAGCTCTGTGTGCAGGATGAGTAAGAAGAGAGACTTTTAACGCGTTGTATCACTCTGGATTCTGCTGTTTTTCTCATTTCAAAAGCGAGCAAGTTTTAAGAAAACTTTTTTTTTTAAGTAAACCATTTTTTTTTTTTAACTGTTCAGCTTAGTGCAGGATATACTCGGTATCGGTAGCGATACTCAAGTTCAGGAATCGGTATCGGGAAGGAACAAAAATGATCGGAACATCTCTAGTGTGGGGGTGGGGGTGGGGGGGTGGGGGGGGGGGGATATGGTACTGTTCACCCCACGATATTTTTTTACTGTAGTATGAGTCTGGGATTCTCGCCTCTGATTGGTTAGAAGGGCTCTCCTTTAGATCGTGTTTCGATTAGTCCTAGCCGTTTGCGGGAGTTTATGGTTATGGTTAGGGTTAGGGTTAGGGTTACGGTTATGGTTAGGTTACCCTAGTTTACCCTAACCATAACCAACTCGGAGTAGAGCAATTCAAACCCTAAAAAATGTCCAAAAAAAAATAAAATCTCACATTCACCCCCCCCCCCCCGCTCCTCTCGTTTGCCACCCTCCCTCCTCCCTCCCTCCCCCCCTCTCTCCCCTCCTCCCTCTCCCCCTCTCCCTCCTCCCCTCCTCTTCTCCTCCCTCCTCTCTCCCTCCTTCCCCCCCCCCCCCCTCCCCCCCCCTCTCCCTCCTCTCCCCCTCCCCCCCCTCTCCCTCTCTCCCCCCTCTCCCCCCCCTCTCCCTCCCTCCTCCCTCCTCTCCTCCTCCCCCTCTCCCCCCTCCCTCCCCCTCTCCTCCCCCTCCCCTCTCCCCCCTCTCCCCCCCCCTCTCCCCCTCCTCCCTCCCCCCCTCCTCCCCACCCACCCCTCCTCTCCCCCCCCCACCCCACCACCACCCAGATCACGTTCTTCGAGGAGCCCAACTTCCTGGGCCGGTCCTACGAGTGCGAGGCCGACTGCCCCGACGTGCACCCCCACTTCAGCCGCTGCAGCTCCGTGCGCGTGGAGAGCGGCTGTTGGGTGCTCTACGAGCGGCCCAGCTACAAGGGCTACCAGTACGTGCTGACGCGCGGCGACTACCCCGACTACCAGCACTGGATGGGCTACAACGACACCGTGCGCTCCTGCCGGACCTTCTCCTATGTGAGTGTGGGAGGAGGGAGGGAGAGGGGGGGAGGAGAGGGGAGGGGGGAGTGGGAGGGGGGGAGAGGGTGGAGGGGGGGAGGGTGGGGAGGGAGGAGGGGTGGGGTCCAGGCTAGCAGCAAGCTAAGTGGGCTAATAGAGAGCTAACAGGGCTAATAGTGAGAGCTAACTGGGCTAATAGCGAGCTAACTGGGCTAATAGCGAGCTAACTGGGCTAATAGCGAGCTAACTTGGCTAGCAGCGAGCTAACTTGGCTAGCAGCGAGCTAACTTGGCTAATAGAGAGCTAACTGGGCTGATAGAGAGCTAACTGGGCTAATAGAGAGCTAACTTGGCTAATAGAGAGCTAACTTGGCTAGCAGTGAGCTAACTTGGCTAATAGTGAGAGCTAACTGGGCTGACAGCGACCTAACTGGGCAAATAGCGAGCTAATTGAACTGGGTTAAAAGCAAGCCAACTGGGCTGATAGTGTGCTAACTGGGCTGATAGCAAGCTAACTGGGCTAACATAGCACCACCTCAATGAGTGACTCCACTGAAGCTCATTGAGGCGATGCTGTTTCCAAGCTTCCAGACATCCCCAACCACACACACACACACACACACCACAAACACTCCACCACACCAGAGAACGACAAACGCTGCGTATCGAAATCGTTCACGGATATAGAGCCACTCTACAGGCTGCTCGCCACTTTGTAGTAGTGTCCGAATCCTCAATTGGTTCATTTCATTCATTCACTACACAGCGGACGATAAAACACCCCAACATGTGAGGGAACACACGACGTTCCCTACGCGTTACTCCCGTGTACCACAATGCAACGCGGGTCGCGCATTTACTGACGCAAATGATGTTTGCTGACGTAAATGTTCCGCATAGTGCCCGAATTCTCGTTTGTTCGTTCCCTATAAGTTATAGTCATAGTTATGTATAGTTATATATACTTATAGTTCACTGTATCATAAACACTATAGAGGGAACAGTGAGTGAGTGAATAGGGAACGACTTCCAACGCAGCTAACGTGTGTGCCATCCAAGATGAGATAGGATAATACTTGTACTGATTAGATGATACTTGTACTGTCTGTTAGACGAGGGTTACAGAAAATTGTCTTGGCTGCGATGGCTCCAGTCACAAGTACACATTCACACAGACGTAAAAGACAAGACAAGACGTGGGTGTGGAGGTACCGGCTGACTGCGTTGTTCACTTTGTGCTGTTCAGTAGGGCTGCTGCAGAGGGGGGGGGGACGGAGGGTTTCTTGTAGGTGTTTTTACAGGGCCAGTGGTCTCATGTTCTCCCCTGCGTCCGCTAAGTTACTATTAATTTAGTTACTACGCAACAAATGGCTGGAATAAACTCCCTTTAAGGATTTAAGACTTGCCCCAACTCTGACGGCTTTTAAAACAAGACTGAAGACTCGTATGTTTTGCTTTAGCTTTCTGCTAAATCTTAAAATCTACAACACTTCTATCTATCTTTTATTTTATTACTTAACTTTGCCTTTATTTTCTCACTTTCTAAAATGCTTTGTTTTTTAACTTTGCCTTTATTTTCTATCTATTTTACTTTTACTTATTTTTACTCATCTATTATTATCCTTTATCGTATGACACTTTGAGTCTGCCTCATGTACGAAAAGTGAGTCATAAATAAAGTTGCCTTGCCTTGCCTTGCTAACACCGCCAACCACCTCCCCCCCCTCCCACACACCCTCCTCCTCCTCCTCCCTCCTCCACCCCCCCCACCCACACACCCTCCTCCTCCACCCCCACCCCCCCCTCCCACCCACACACCCTCCTCCACCCCCACCCCCCCCCCCCACACACCCTCCTCCTCCCCCCACCCCCTCCTCCTCCCCCCACCCCCCCCTCCCACCCACCCACACACCCTCCTCCCCCACCCCCACCCCCCCCACACACCCTCTTCCTCCCCCCACCCCCACCCCCTCCCACCCTCCTCCTCCACCCCCACCCCCCCTCCCATACACCCCCTCCTCCTCCCACCCCTCCCTCCACCACCCCCCATCTCCAGACCAGCGGGGGGCCCTACCTGATGAAGATCTACGAGCGCCCCGACTTCCAGGGCCAGGCCCTGGAGCTCAGCGAGGACGTGGACTCCGTGCAGGAGCGCTTCCCGCGCCGCGAGGTGGCCTCCTGCCACGTGGTGGAGGGCTACTGGACGCTCTACGAGCACTCCAGCTACCGCGGCCGCCAGTACTTCCTGCGGCCCGGCGAGTACCGCAAGGCGTCCGACTGGGGCGCGGTCTGTAACACGGCCGGGTCCTTCCGCAGGGTCACCGACTTCTGAGAGAGACGGGGTGTGAGGGGGACGGGGGACGGGGGACGGGGGGGGGGTTGTTTAGCTCGCTGTTAGCTCCTCGCTGTTAGCGGAGTTAGCTCGATTTTTAGCGCAGAGTTAAGCTCGCTTTTGGGCGCAGAGTTAAGCTCGCTTTTAGCGCAGAGTTAGTTTGCTTTTAGCGGAGTTAGCTCGCTTTTGGGCAGATTTAGCTCGCTTTTAGTGGAGTTAGCTCGCTGTTAGCAGAGTTAGCTCACTTTTAGTGGAGTTAGCTCGCTTTTAGCAGAGTTAGCTCACTGTTAGCAGAGTTAGCTCGCTGTTAGCAGAGTTAGCTCACTTTTAGGCGAGTTAGCTCGCTTTTAGCAGAGTTAGCTCTTCTTTAGTGGAGTTAGCTCTCTTTTAGTGGAGTTAGCTCGCTGTTAGCAGAGTTAGCTCACTTTTAGTGGAGTTAGCTCGCTTTTAGCAGAGTTAGCTCGCTTTTAGCAGAGTTAGCTCTTCTTTAGTGGAGTTAGCTCACTTTTAGTGGAGTTAGCTCGCTTTTAGCGGAGTTAGCTCACTTTTAGGCGAGTTAGCTCGCTTTTAGCAGAGTTAGCTCTTCTTTAGTGGAGTTAGCTCTCTTTTAGTGGAGTTAGCTCGCTTTTAGCAGAGTTAGCTCGCTGTTAGCAGAGTTAGCTCACTTTTAGGCGAGTTAGCTCACGATTTAAGCCGAGTTAGCTCGCTTTTAGGCAGAGTTGGCGCGCTGTTAGCACACTATTAGCCGAGTTAGCTCCATTTTGCTCGCTATCAAGGCAGAGTAAGCTCGCTATTAGCGGCGCTAGCGGCGCTATTTTGACCGACTTAGCTCATTGTTATTTGAATAAGCTCGCTATTAGCCGAGTTAGCTTGCTATTAGCCGAGTTGGCTCGCTAACACCACTCTGGAGTTGGACAGTGAATAAAACGCCTTGTCAAACACTCCTTGGTTTCTTGTTGACTGCTTTGTGTCCATTGTGTCTCTCTAGTGTTTATTGACGTTGGGATTAGGGTTTCAAAAATACATATATTTATATATATATATATATATATTAATAATATATATTGTTCAATGGTCGTGATAATCATTTGCGTTTTATTACATATTGTGTGTAATAATTATATAATTGTACATTATGTATACACTATAAATGTATACATAATACACTCCAAACAAGATCCTGGCACTTAAAGGTTGCATCGGAGACGTTAGACCCGAGACATAAACGCATCACATTCATCTGATCTTTCCTCACGATTCGCTAGCTGCCCCATAAGCAGGTCGTCGTACATCGTACACAAAAAACAAACGGTACCACCAACCACTCCAAACCAAAATAAATAGTATTCCAACCAATCACAGACAAAGGTTGCGGGTGTTGTGGGGTTTTTGCGCTGTGTTCAGGATAGTGTTTACTGGATGAAACACGAAACACAGAAGGGAGGCTGCGGGCTGGCTCTGTTTGTTTGGTGATCTCGCTTCGAATACCAACGGAAGTGACGTCGCCCAACATCGCTGGTACAACCTTTGAGTGAACAATAATGTGTGTGTGTGTGTGTGTGTCAGCCACACTTTGAGACACACACTTGGCTGACACACGCATTTAAGCAGCTAGTAGTCGAGGGAGGGTCCTGTTTTCAGGGCCATATTAACTCTAAACCGGTCAGAACTGGTCAAATCCACAATCACAACCTTTATTCATCGATTAATTTGCTTCACTCCACCATTAGAACGCAAGGGTTCTGTCAACTTTATGTTACTCAACATAAAGTTGAGTAAAAGATGTTAATGGTATTGACCAAGGGATTGAGCAAGTTCACACTTCACATGAACAAGTTCAAAGTTCAGCTCATACAAAAGAAAATGAATAAATTCACGTTCATAGTTCACCAATTCAGTTTTGAACTAGTTCATGTTCAGTTCATTAGCAGTTATTTTAGAAACCGAGGAAAAACAGTTGGAGTGAGTATTTCTGTGCTTATCTTTTAAAATTAATCCTCTCCATTACCTGCTGCCCATCACTACAATCTCAAATTGTTGTGGATATTATTTGCACACCTTTTTCATTCATCACAACTAAGGCAGTAACTCTATTTAATAAACATGTCATCTGGACCTAAGCATCAATTCAGAATGTCACAAAATCTGAACTAGTGCAAGTTCAAGTTCTTTAGTTAGAAATATGTTAAGTTCAGTTCAAAGTTCATAGAAAAATGAACTTGTTCAATGAACTAGTTCTTTTGAACTAGTTCAAGCGCAACACTGCAGGAAATATACTCACTCCCCGATTCCCCTGGCCCAGAACATTAACCAATCACATCTGTGTATCTGATATAGGCGGGGCCAAAAGCGGTTAGGGTTAGAGTTAGGGTTAGGCTGTTATCTATTGGATGCATCGCCCCTTGTATTCTTCTGATTGGTCATAGTGTTATCCAATTGCGTGCAGCGGTATTTTCAAATGCACACTTGGCTCCGCCCCTCCAGTTGGGCCGTTTTCATCACTCGTTGCCAGACCCTACAGCTTTCTAGACGTCAGTCTCGATTTCCAGGCTAAAATTGTGGTACATTTGATTCATTTAATTTAATTTCATACATTTCGAATTTGAAGTTCAGGACTTTGCTCCATGGCCATCCACTAAAAATGAACACCAGGACTAGACCTCTAAACATGGCATAATTGATATCGTTAGCCTCATGGCTTAATTGATATCGTTAGCCTCATGGCATAATTTATATTGTTAGCCTCATAGCATCATTTTATTCCAACCTCTTATATATTATCCCCCGTGATCGCATGTCAAAGTTGTGGTCCCATGTCGAACATCGCATTAGTATCGATATTTCTGACAAAATAACCAGAGGAAGCGCGTAATTCAAGCCGGCCGTACAGGCTACCAGGCTAACAGGCTAGCATGCTAACAGGCTAACAGGCTAGCATGCTAACAGGCTAACAGGGTAGCAGCTTTAGAGAGACGCTGGCTGGAGTGTATGTGCGCAGGCTCGCTAGGGTTACGTGTGTGTATGTGTGTGTGTGTGTGTGTGTGTGTGTGTGTACCAGACTATTGTCTCCACGCCCCCTGTTGCCACCAAACACACACACACTCATATATAAACACACGCACCCACACACAAACATAGACACACACACACACACACACACATACACACAAATACACACACACACACACACACACATATACACACATAGGAATGCAGACATACATAGGCACATGCACACTGGAATGCAGACACACACATATGTGGGCACAGAATGAAACAAACACACACCCGGGTCACACACACACACAGCTGCAGACATGGCAACACACACACACACACACACACACACACACACCCCTTCCCATCGCACAACTCAATCACTTGTAATAATCATTTGTACATTTTGTGAATTACACTCTTCAACATTTCGGACAAAAATAACCAGAGGAAGCGCGTGATTCAAGCCGATAGTTTTATTGTGTCGATCTACCGGCCATGCAGGCTAGCATGCTAACAGGCTAGCATGCTAACAGGCTAACAGGCTAACAGGCTAGCAGGCTAGCAGGAGTCGGTGATGCGCCTGAAGGAGTTGAAGCGGGTGGAGCCGCTCACGCCCATGTCCCTCATGTTGCGGTACTCCCCGGGCCTCATGTACATCATCCTGCCCCTGTAGTTGGGCTGCTCGTACATCAGCCAGTGGCCGTCCATCACGTTGCAGGACTGGCACTCCGACATGCGGTAGCGCTCCATCATGTTGTCGCAGTCGTCCATCATCTCGTGCATCTGCCCGCCGAAGTTCTCCTTCTCGTAGATCCTCATCCTGAACTGGCCCCTGTGCTGTTTGGGGGAGGAGGAGGAGGAGGAGGAGGTGACATCGCTTCAATATCCCGCCAAAAACAGCTCTAGCTCAGCGCTCAACATTTAGCGGTTGACTTGTGTGTCGTGCGTGCGTTGGCGGCGGCGGCGGCGGTTGTTACCATGGGATGTGGCGGCAGGACCTGATGCAGTCGCTCATGCCCATGTTCTGGTAGTCGGAGTACTCGCCCCTCTTGACGAAGTACTGGTTGCCCATGAAGTTGGAGCGGTCGTAGACCATGAAGAAGCCGCTCTCCACGCGGCAGGAGTGGCACCTGCTCAGGTAGGACGTCATGTCGGGGCAGTCGCTGCTGGTCTCGTAGGACCGGCCCTGGAAGTTCCTGTCCTCGTAGAAGATGATCTGGAGGAGGAGGAGGAGGAGGAGGAGGAGGAGGAGACGGGGGATGGTCGTCAGGGGAACCGCAGAATCATCGGCAGTACAACGTCGAAACGGAATTGCCTCATTATGCTGCGAGGCTAACGATATCAACGATGCTGCGAGGCTAACGATATTGTCGATGCTACGAGGCTAACGATAATAAATGATGCTACGAGGCTAAAGATATTGATCATGCAATGAGGCTGACACTATGATATTCTACGATATTCTATGATATATCGTATCGTATATATTTTTTTGCGTCACGTCGTACGCAGAAGCAGCTAAAATGCTTGTTTTTTTGTTTTGGCGTTGCAACCCACCTTGCCCATGGTCATGATGGCGGCTTGCTGATCCCAGATGTGATGCCGTCCTGATCAACCCTTCGCCCTATTTATACCCCCGCCCCCCCCCCACCCACCCCCCCCACCCCAGTGCCCGCGCGGGCCCGTCGCCCGTCCCTTATTGTGTCCGGGGGGAAACCTTTGAGTCATCACTCTTTTCAGGGCAGCACTGTGGGGGTGGCATGCCCCTGCTGTACCCGTCGATACCAGCCGTTGCCGTGGCCCACGCGCGCCGCGGCGGGCGTGGGTCCGCCGGCTTGTGCCAGGTCATCAGATTTGTTTGCGAGTTGTTGTTTTTTTCGATTCCGCCCCCCCCCCCCCCCCCCCCCCCCGGGCAGAATCGTTTCTGTTATTTTACGTTTACATTCAGGGATGTTTTGCAGACGCGCTTTTATCCAGAGCGACTCGTAATAATGACTCAGTTTTGTTCGTCATCTCTGTGGGTACAGTGAGGGGGTTCATAGAACCAATCACCAAGCACTAAACCATCACTAGGTTAACCCGTCCCCCCCGTATACACTAACCATCACTAGGTTAACCCATTCCCCCGTACACACTAACCATCACTA
>NW_028178859.1:0-15335 GCF_964030765.1 Micromesistius poutassou | reverse complement strand
CTCTCACTTCTCTTTTCAGAAGAACTCGAACTCGAAGAAAGGCAGGATGAGCGCTGAGTGTGGGAAAGGACGCGGGGCCTGGAGAGAGCTCACCGTCGTTTGTCTCAATGAGCCAACGCCACGCATGTGACTTTCTGGGCCACAGTTTCTGTGCTCTGCGTGTCTGTGTGTGTACGTGCTTTGGGCATGAGGAAGAGTGGCGTGTGTGTGTGTTAATGTTGTGGTCAGGTTTGTTCAGGAGGGTGAACATACCGTTTGCTCAGGTGAGTCAGCCTGCCGTGCACCGTCACATGGTGGCCCTCTGCTTGTTTCTTTAGTGTGAGGATGCGTGTTTGGGAATGGTGGCGCCTATGGTCTCTGATGCATTCAGCAAGGTTATGGTAGCCTGACCAGGGCTTATGTCTCTTACACGGCAGGTAAGGATTACAGTTAGATTAAGGATTGATCTTTTTCCATTTCATCATTGTTTTTCCCTTCATGTTTTTAGTATTTGCAGAATTGAAGTTACCTTTTATAATCAACATCAGGCTGGAATTGATCACTCCTCATGTGAGAATAGGCCAATCTGATACGCTGCTGGTCAGCTACAAATGATTCTCCCCCTACCCTTGAGTAACTGTAACTCTCTCTCTCTCTCTCTCTCTCTCTCTCTCTCTCTCTCTCTCTCTCTCTCTCCCTCTCTCTCTCTCTCCCTCTCCCTTCTCTCTCTCTCTGTCACTTCCTGTCACTCTCTATCTCAAACATGCATGCAAACTAAAACAGCACACACTAATTTGCATTTGCACACATGGACACAAGGTGCTAACAAATGCACCAACACACACACACACACACACACACACACACACACACACACACACACACACACACACACACACACACACACACACACACACACACACACACACACATGACGTTGACCCCTGGCAGTTCTAGCACCTGCTGATTAAAGTTCACACAAACAACAAGGAACAAAGAACGTCACTGACCTGCTGGTGCAGGGTGGCTGTGGCCCAGTGTTTAGTCAGTGACCTGCTGGTGCAGGGTGGCTGTGGCCCAGTGTTTAGTCAGTGACCTGCTGGTGCAGGGTGGCTGCGGCCCAGTGTTTAGTCAGTGACCTGCTGGTGCAGGGTGGCTGCGGCCCAGTGTTTAGTCAGTGACCTGCTGGTGCAGGGTGGCTGTGGAGTCACTCAGTGGAAATAGGGAAGTGGGATATTGCTGAGACTGTCTAATGCTGGGACATTGGTAGGCAGATGAAGATACAGTTGAGACTGTGTGTTGGGAAGCAGATGCAACAACAAAGTAAAAAGTTGGGGTCGCAATCATTTAAAGATCTAATTGCGGACCAGAGGCCATGTGGTCGCTGCTCAGCCTCTGAACCAGACACATATTGTATATATATATATATATATATATAGACACATAGCCTCAAAAAGTGAAATGATGGACTTCATGCAAAACATGTGCTTCCAAAATCTCTCTTTGTCAAACCATTTTATTTTGCACCTTCTCTCACGATGAATAAATAAATTGGAATTCCGAACATTTTCCGAGCAGATGTGAGGATGCAGTGTACTGGAATGGGCTCGATGTTTGGATTCAGACACAAATGACCACAATCTATAGTCTGGGCTGTTGAGAGTCCAGAAAGAGGCATCACTTGACATTAACATTTATTTTTTATTACATTTAAAGGGGATTCAGGGGACGATTATGAAATGAAAAAGATTAAATAAGCAGATACGAAACTTGTATGAATGTGGAACATATGACCAATGCTATGAAAACAAATGACCTTCATTTTAAAATAAAATGTATTTAAAATATAGAAACTAAATGATTGGATATACAATGTAAACATATACAAATGATTATTATCTAAAAGTGATGTACAATATGGAACCTGATCCATCCTATGAATGATTTTCCAGCATAGTTATGCTCTTGGTCAAACGTATTGGTTCATGAAATGCACTCAGACCTGCACAAGGCTATTTGATATGATATATGTGAGTATATACAGTCATCTGTAGCCTCGCCCAACTGAAGTTAGTAGAACGAGGTGAACTCGCTGAACCCCAAAGGCTGAGTCCTCCACCAAGATTAGTCACTGGCCAACCACACGCACCTCTCCTGGAAACCAACCCCGTGTTGTTTCAGAGCGGGGAGAGCCGGGCCCGGCAGACGCTGCTGAGATGTGTTGCTTGATGTGGACAGACTCCATACTCTCGTCTGGAGCAGACATTCCTCCCATCCTCTTTGTTCTCCTGAGCTGCCAGTCGCCATTATTTTCTCGGGGTGCGTGTGGAGTTTAGTTTGGGTGAGAAGGTCTGGAATCCTAGTAATGGGGAAGATTTGAACTGACTCATTTTTTATGTGAACTGGAATTACAGTGAACACAAGAAGAACCAAATCAGCACATGACCAACACATTACCCATTTTTAGCCCCAACAATACCATACCACCAACAATAATAAATCCGGAAATTATTAGTTATCATCCCTCAGTACTGAAAATAAGATGCAACAACAAATTGTTCTTAGGAATATTCATTATCTTTATCTTTATCTTTCTTTTCCACAAAATACTCTTTGGTAAAATACTATTATCAAAGTTTGGAATATTTAACTTGTTTGGTAAAAATCGGCATCTAGCAAAAATCTGTTATTGCATAACATCAACTGAGAAGTACTATATACTATAATATAGTATATATATATATATATATATATATATATATATATATATATATATATATATAATACTATAAAATAGAATGACTTTGAAATGCAAAAAAAGGCAGTTACTGTTCACAAAGGATGCATCCCAGTACCCGTATTTGGCAGGCATATGGCATATGGTGGCAGGCCTGACCCTGATTCTTGCTTCAATGCTTCAAAAGCTTACTCAGTAACCAATGGGTGACATCAGGTCTGGTTGAACGTCAGGACAACTTGCCCACAACCCCATTCTGACTTTCCTCAACAAAGCAAGTGTATGTGGGTCTTCTTGAGAATCCTTCCATCGGTAAAATGTGGTGCTGAGAACGGCGGCTTTTCCCTTTGGATTTCAGTCTTCAAATCCGGTTGACCGCAGCAACAGTATTTACAGAGTACTATTCAGTACATCTATATATATATACATATGAGTACTATTCAGTACATCTATATATATATACATGTGAGTACTATTCAGTACATCTATATATATATATACATATGAGTACTATTCAGTACATCTATATATATATACATGTGAGTACTATTCAGTACATCTATATATATATATATATATATATATATATATATACATATGAGTACTATTCAGTACATCTATATATATATACATGTGAGTACTATTCAGTACATCTATATATATATACATGTGAGTACTATTCAGTACATCTATATATATATACATATGAGTACTATTCAGTACATCTATATATATATACATGTGAGTACTATTCAGTACATCTTCAGCAAACCTTTTGTTGCTCAAACATTACCAATAGCTGTCACAAAAGCCCTGTTGCGTTTTTAATCATACGAATGATTGTTGATGAGAACATATTTAACATTCACACTCGTATGCCTTCCCTAAAGAGGAAAAGCTGCCTATTGGTGGTCTGGCCAACCATGTTGATCCGTGAGGCCATACAGGTCATAGATCCAAATATTTCACTGAATCTCTTATTCTTTATTTTCCGATTCCTTTCTTCAAATATGTCCACATCCCATTCCTTTTAAATGGCGTCCTTTTAAAAAGCGGCAGTGTTTTGGATTGCAGTGAATGGACCGAGCCTGGCCGTCTGTCAGTGGTTTCGTTGAAACAGCTTGCCTTACAATCAGCACTGCGCTCCCACATGACTCAAGGGCTTCCTGTTGCTAATGGGAAGTGAATGGCAATCGTGAGTGTGAGGCAACGCATGTCTGTGTATGTGTGTGTGTGTGTGTGTGTGTGTGTGTGTGTGTGTGTGTTGTGCCGTAGACACACACGTCACCACCACCACACTGTCACCTAGCCATCAGCGAGGTTACACAACAAGATGTCGCCACTCAGACGGAGCGTCTCCCATGATGATGTCACTCTACCAGAGAGGAGGAGGATCCGCTGAAGGAGCGCAGGAGGAGAGAGATCTTATCCCCACTGAGGCGGTGAACAGGAGGTGTGAGTCTGTGAGGGGATGCATTGTGAGGCCTTTTGTTATGACAAAGTCAGTGAAGGGAAAATCCACACAGCAGCCTGCGGGGGCATTTTCTTTGTAATTTCATTTTCAGTATGTCTTACACATTGAGGTGGTGGTGGTGGGTGTGGTGATGGTGGGGGTGGGTGTGGTGATGGTGATGGTGGTGGGGGTGGGTGTGGTGGTGGTGGTGATGTGGTGATGGTGATGAGGTGGTGGTGCTGATGGTGGTGATGGTGGTGGTGATGGTGGTGATGGTGGTGGTGGTGGTGCTGATGGTGGGGGTGGTGGTGCTGATGGTGGTGATGGTGGTGGTGGTGGTGGTGGTGGTGGTGCTGATGGTGGGGGTGGTGGTGCTGATGGTGGTGATGGTGGTGGTGGTGGTGGTGGTGGGGGTGGTGGTGCTGATGGTGGTGATGGTGGTGGTGGTGGTGGTGGTGGTGCTGATGGTGGGGGTGGTGGTGGTGCTGCTGATGGTGGGGGTGGTGGTGGGGGTGTGGGGGCAGAGGGCTGGGTGGTGGTGGATGGGGGGGGCGGTGGTGATGGTGGTGGTGGTGGTGGCGGTGGTGATGGTGGTGATGGTGGTGATGGTGGTGGTGGTGATGGTGGTGATGGTGCTGCTGATGGTGGGGGTGGTGGTGGGGGTGTGGAGGCAGAGGGCTGGATGGTGGTGGATGGGGGGGGTGTAGGCACTGGGAGAAGCACAAAAGCAAAATGTTTGGGAAAAAAAGAAGCAATTCATTGCAGGATAATA
Organism: Micromesistius poutassou; assembly: GCF_964030765.1. Lineage (NCBI taxonomy): Eukaryota > Metazoa > Chordata > Actinopteri > Gadiformes > Gadidae > Micromesistius > Micromesistius poutassou. Next base: position 10,394 of record NW_028178859.1, on the reverse strand, counting down.
ACTCCATGTCAGAAGAGGTTGAGTCCTCTCATGATCCAGATGAAGGCCTCAGCAACCGCGTCCCTGTTGGAACCTCGGCCAGCGTGAGGCGGGCGGGGGCAGGCCGTTGGTGTGTCCTCCATTACACATGTGCTCTTCCTCCACCCCCCCCCCCCGCTCCATAACAATATGATCGCATTACAACTCACAGGAGGCAGAGGAAAGACTAATGTTGCTTTATTAACACTTTATTAAACACAGACATGGTGCTTTTACTGGGGCCGAGAACCTGGGGTTTAGTGAACCTGGGGTTTAGTGCACCTGGGGTTTAGTGAACCTGGGGTTTAGTGAACCTGGGGTTTAGTGAACCTGGGGTTTAGTGAACCTGGGGTTTGGTTAACCTGGGGTTTAGTGAACGTTTAGTGAACCTGGGATTTAGTGAACCTGGGATTTAGTGAACCTGGGGTTTAGTGAACCTGGGGTTTAGTGAACCTGGGGTTTAGTGAACGTTTAGTGAACGTTTAGTGAACTGGTTTAGTGAACCTGGGGTTTAGTGAACGTTTAGTGAACCTGGGGTTTAGTGAACCTGGGGTTTAGTGAACTGGTTTAGTGAACCTGGGGTTTAGTGAACCTGGGGTTTAGTGAACGTTTAGTGAACCTGGGGTTTAGTGAACGTTTAGTGAACCTGGGGTTTAGTGAACCTGGGGTTTAGTGAACCTGGGGTTTAGTGAACGTTTAGTGAACCTGGGGTTTAGTGAACTGGTTTAGTGAACCTGGGGTTTAGTGAACTGGTTTAGTGAACCTGGGGTTTAGTGAACGTTTAGTGAACCTGGGGTTTAGTGAACTGGTTTAGTGAACCTGGGGTTTAGTGAACTGGTTTAGTGAACCTGGGGTTTAGTGAACCTGGGGTTTAGTGAACCTGGGGTTTTGAACGGATGCAGAAAATGGAGGTTAATGATATTTGGCGAGGCATTTCTATTTGGATTTTAATTTTCAAGAGCACCTCGTGGAAGTCATTATCAACACAGCACTGTGGTTTCTGCATACTTCTGTCTGTAAGAATGGTGTATGTATATTTACCAATATTGTTTCAGTTGAGGGCTAGGGATTTAGGCCAGGATCTGTGGGGTATTCCAAGAACAAAGGTTTAACAAACACAGAGTTAACGCTGAACTCTAGGTTGTTTGATCCTGTGCCGACTAACCCAGAGCTGTCGGTTCCACAGCACCGGTTATGAATTAGTTCAATCAACACGGGGTTGGTTAACACAGGGTTCTGCACGTTCACGGCAAACCTATAAAGACGTGATGTATGGATCATGGAAATCCTGATCAAAATGGCGAAACGGGCCGCATATTTTACCGATCTCGAGCAGAAATTCAAAGTGGACATGATATTGCTATTCAAGGTACTAATTATATATTTTTTCCTCCCTCAGCAACTAAAGAATAAAAATGATGGAAGAAAACAGTGTTTGGTGTTTTTTTTTTTAATTGAAATGATTTCTGCAAATGTGGTCTCGCATCCTTTGTCCAGCCCTTACATCCATTTGCGAAATGTGTTCCTCCTCGAGGAACGGGTCAAAGGGGAGGCATCTCTTTGCGCAGAGTGGCTATATTGTGGAGGACGGCACAACAATTACATTGCATGCCCGTTCCGGACAAACTCTTAGTCCACGTAGGCATTGGAATCTGGACTTCAATATCCCGAATGTATTTTCAATCTTAACGTGGGTTCTGCTGTGTGCCAGGTTAAATGTTGTCTGTGGTCCAGGAGCGGGGTTAGGGTACGGGGTGATGAGCGTCGGGAGGCATGGATACCCTCGATCTCCTAGGAGATCCCCATCGAATTGCCCAGCGATCAAATACAAACTTTGAGACAATTATGAGGTCTATGATATGTTCATAATGCAACGCACCCTGTTGAAATGTATTGCTCACATTGGATGTGTGCCATCAATGCACCCAATTACATTAGGAAATCCTGAAATATAACACCCAGATGAAAAGTCAACAAGGATAATTTCGAAGCCATTTGGGAACACTTAAAGTAGATAATGCTGACCTGCAAGTTGGTGAAACTCCATTTTAATGCGTCTCGTGGGTTTATGGCCTGGAAAAATGATGAAGTTACGCAACAACCGCTTCAGCGCAAGACAGAGCGGCAGACGGTAGCTTTGCCTATGTGCTCAACATCTCCTACACTGTACAAAAAGCTACCCGTCGCAAAAAAACTGAAAGCTATGCAAATTGTTTGTAGTGAACTGAGGGCAGATCCACGATTGGTAACATTTGCAATGTAGGGTTGGAGAAGGCTATTTAAATATATCAAAGAATCACGTGAAAAACTAAAAACAAAAAGTCATCCGGAAAGGACAATATGTCGAGCCGTGGTCTAATTAATCTCTCTCTGTGAATTGCACAAATTATTTGCGCTCCGATATCAACAGGCGAACACGTAAAAGCTGCGATAAACGCAGGTTTAAATACTCTGAGCAAAACAGGGTTATCTTCCAAACTTAACCTGCGCAAAACCTGCTCCGACCAGGTTTGATTGAGAGCATATGTTTCTATAGCAACTTACATACCGTGTTCATTTTGTAACGGAAAACCAAGGGTTGCCGCTAACCCTGGGTTAACTTAGCTGGGTAAGTGATGAAACCTGCTTTGTGGAACACCCCACAGGATCTGGTACTATTCTAATGCAACACAATCAATAAAGAATACTTTTAGCTGTAGTGGGACTGAAGGACATCATTTACTCAGTATCATTGTTAAAGTGGTCGCTAAGAGGATCTCCAAAGATTTCAATTGAGATAAATGTCACTCATCTATCTCTGGCCTAATGAGGGAACATGGTGATGGAGCACAGAGGCCCGCACTTTATATTAAGCTCCTTGTAATACGCCTTAGTTAGTAGTTTATAGATATATATATATATAGCCTACTGACATTACTTTATAGATATATAGCCTACTGACATTACTTTATATATATATATAGCCTACTGACATTACTTTATATATATAGCCTACTGACAATACTTTATATATATAGCCTACTGACATTACTTTATAGATATATAGCCTACTGACATTACTTTATATATATAGCCTACTGACATTACTTTATAGATATATAGTCTACTGACATTACTTTATAGATATATAGCCTACTGACATTACTTTATATATATATATAGCCTACTGACATTACTTTATATATATAGCCTACTGACAATACTTTATATATATAGCCTACTGACATTACTTTATAGATATATAGCCTACTGACATTACTTTATATATATAGCCTACTGACATTACTTTATAGATATATATATAGCCTACTGACATTACTTTATATATATAGCCTACTGACATTACTTTATATATATCCTACTGACATTACTTTATATATATAGCCTACTGACATTACTTTATATATATATAGCCTACTGACATTACTTTATAGATATATATATAGCCTACTGACATTACTTTATATATATATATAGCCTACTGACATTACTTTATAGATATATAGCCTACTGACATTACTTTATATATATAGCCTACTGACATTACTTTATAGATATATAGCCTACTGACATTACTTTATATATATAGCCTACTGACATTACTTTATAGATAGCCTACTGACATTACTTTATATATAGCCTACTGACATTACTTTATATATAGCCTACTGACATTACTTTATAGATATATAGCCTACTGACATTACTTTATATATATAGCCTACTGACAATACTTTATATATATAGCCTACTGACATTACTTTATATATATATAGCCTACTGACATTACTTTATATATATAGCCTACTGACATTACTTTATATATATAGCCTACTGACAATACTTTATATATATAGCCTACTGACATTACTTTATAGATATATAGCCTACTGACATTACTTTATATATATAGCCTACTGACATTACTTTATAGATATATATATAGCCTACTGACATTACTTTATATATATAGCCTACTGACATTACTTTATATATATAGCCTACTGACATTACTTTATATATATAGCCTACTGACATTACTTTATAGATATATAGCCTACTGACATTACTTTATAGATATATAGCCTACTGACATTACTTTATAGATATATATATAGCCTACTGACAATACTTTATATATATAGCCTACTGACATTACTTTATAGATAGCCTACTGACATTACTTTATATATAGCCTACTGACATTACTTTATAGATATATAGCCTACTGACATTACTTTATAGATATATAGCCTACTGACATTACTTTATATATATAGCCTACTGACATTACTTTATAGATATATATAGCCTACTGACATTACTTTAAATATATATATATATATATATATATATATATAGCCTACTGACATTACTTTCTTTCAGAGGCAATGGCGAGTTGAGCTAACGTTTGCTATCATATGAAACTAGGTAACCAAACGTATTTAATTCTAATAGTTGTGTCATAATCATCTAAACGGCTGAATTGCTTATTGTAACCTGTCTGCTAACGGTCTATTGTGATCAATGTTCTTTGTGTTTCTTTCTTCCGTAACAAGAAAGACCAGCCAGAGACTTTCTCAACCATCCCCTGAGGCCATGGAGATGATGGATTTGGATTCGTCTGAGTCTGTTTTTTTAAATGTTGTTAAATGTTTTTTTTTTTTCAAAAGAGCTGTCTTAAAGTATGTTTTTGTGCTTCACTGCCATAACATTGTATTTACAGTATATGTAGTTTTTTTTTTATCAACCTTGACTACATATAGTACTCATTAACTGTTAATAAGTGTATATTAAAGGACTTATTAACCTTAATAAGCATTGTTCCCGCTTTAGATCCTGTACCTGCAAAATACATAATTAACTGTTTAATTACTACTTGCAAAATGCATAATTAACTGTTTAATTACTACTTGCAAAATGCATAATTAGCAGTTTAGTAAAGGAATTATTAACCTTAATAAGCATTGTTCCATAGAGCATATTTTAGTGCTAATAAATTAATAATAAGTCTGTTTTTACCTTCATGAAGCAACAAAAAATGCTCAGTAAAGGTTTAATGATGACATAATGGGTGAGACTCAATAAATGGGTTTGTAATGCGTTTATTAACAACTATGAGAAACTAATTAGACTATTATTAATGTTATTAAGCAATCAATAAATAGTTAACACGTTTATTATTTTATTATTAACACTTATAGATTGTCTTATAAACACAAATTAATGTTAATAGGCATATAATAAGGGTCTTAATACCTTAACAAAGGCTTAATACAAGGAGCTTAATGTGAAGCGCTGGCGGTCGGACGTCAGCAGCGACTCCCGTCACTCGTTGAAATCCCAAACAGTGCACAGTTAGTGATGTTTATTTATTATAGATTTATTACGCCACAAAAGACTTCCTTTAACTCACTTGTGTGGTACGCTGCGTGCAGCTGCCAAAGTAAACTAAACAGAGATCTTTGAGAATAACTTTAATAATCATATTAATAACACTAATAATTAAAGCAATCAAAATCCATTCCAAAAAAACATAAAAAATCAATGGATTTTAATCTCCGCCTTAACACAAACAGACTTTTTGACAGACTGAGTAGTTTCTACAGCCTTGTGGCCGTTTGGGTCGTAGTAAGTAGTGGGGGGCCATGTCGTGGTGACATTATCGTTACTATGACTACGCTACAGTAGAGCCAATAGCATCTCCTCTTAGCTTTTACACCCTTCACCGCATGCTCTTTGTGTGTGTGTGTTACTTTAGACTTAAGTGTGTGTGTGTGTGTGTGTGTGTGTGTGTGTGTGTGTGTGTGTGTGTGTGTGTGTGTGTGTGTGTGTGTGGAGCAGAGCTATTTAGGGTGTGGGCGGAGGTAATTAAGATGTCAGCTAACACGCATTATTAATCGTAACATGACGTTAAAACAGAGCCAGCAGGACGAGTCCCGCCCGACGACTGCACCGCCTCCGGGGCGCGTGTTTGTATCTGTGTGTGTTTTTGTGTTATGTTCAATGTGTGTGTGTTTGGTGAAGATGTGTGTGTGTTTTTGTGTTATGTTCAATGTGTGTGTGTTTGGTGAAGATGTGTGTGTGTTTTTGTGTTATGTTCAATGTCGTTTTCGACATGCCTCTGTGGTTGCTCTAGGAGGGTGATCCTTGTGGTCTAGGTGTGTGTGTGTGTGTGTGTGTGTGCGTGCGTGCGTGCGTGTGTGTGTGTGTGCGTGCGTGTGTGTGTAGACAGTGTGGTTGATGGACTAGGATGTGGTCATGTGGTACTGATTGCCTTATATGAGCGCTATAAGCTGTAACTGTTTTACATTTCTGCCTTAAAAGACAAATGGATGAACACAACCACTATGCAGTAGACACATCCAGACACACAAACACACACACAGGGAGCAACACGCACGCACGCACACACACACTCACGCATGCACGCACGCACGCACGCACGCACGCACGCACACACACACACACACACACACACACACACACACACACACACACACACACACACACACACACACATAGGGTTACTTGCATCAATAGCCAGAGTTTGTTTGCATCCATTTACAAGACGACGAAAAAGAAAAAGGGGTAGGACCATCAACACAACAAGGAGCCTGGTAGGACCATCAACACAACAAGGAGCCTGGTAGGACCATCAACACAACAAGGAGCCTGGTAGGACCATCAACACAACAAGGAGCCTGGTAGGACCATCAACACAACAAGGACCATCAACACAACAAGGACCATCAACACAACAAAGAGCCTGGTAGGACCATCAACACAACAAGGACCATCAACACAACAAGGAGCCTGGTAGGACCATCAACACAACAAGGAGCCTGGTAGGACCATCAACACAACAAGGAGCCTGGTAGGACCATCAACACAACAAGGAGCCTGGTAGGACCATCAACACAACAAGGAGCCTGGTAGGACCATCAACACAACAAGGAGCCTGGTAGGACCATCAACACAACAAGGAGCCTGGGGGGTATTCCATCAACCAAGCTAAACCCAAAGCCGGGCTTATTTTTCTTAGCCTGGCTTCTTTCAGCTAGGGTTGCGTTCCATCAATGCGGCTTAAGGGAATCTCCGCTAAGTAACCATGGCAACTTATCCGACCAAACAACCATCAAGCTAAACGTAAAGCCGGGCTTCTTTCAGCTAGTGTTCAACACATTTTTACACAAATCGATGTATTATCGCGTTATCTGTAATCAGCGACTGGGTGAATGGTCTAGCACATGCCCTGTGATACGCGTGACCTGAGTTCGCGTCCAGAGTATTTCATAGTATTCTTGGCGTTGGCTTCATTTTGTAATTCCCTTTATTAATTTTATTAATTCCCTAATTAAGAATATTCAAAGAAATGGAAAATAAATGGCATGAAAAGTTATTGTATTTCTCTAGTAATCCTTCCTGTATTACTATTACTTGCGTGGGGATAGAACCCCGGACGACCGGGTGCAAGTCCGACACGTTAACTCGAGACTATCTCCCTGATTCCAAATCTATGGTCAATATTAAATTAAAATATGTTATGCTTAATACTACTTATGCATTCAACAGATCGGCGATTTTTGTGCCAGGCAGCCTCCCTGTTTCTATTAATGGTTATGGTGTTCCCTTTTTGAGTTATTATATGCGTGTACTCCTCATAGACCTCCACAAGCAGCTTCTGTTGGCCGCTGGTAAAGATCCCGCTCTGTCCTTTTCGGACATTTGATCCATGATTCGACATTCACGGTTCTGGGCTGGTTACATATCTCGTGAACGCGTGTAATCCAGGATAACGCAAGCCTGGTTTGAACTAACCTGAGCAAGGCGCGGCTGAACTGCGTTGATGGAACGGCTTTAGCCTCAAGTGGAAGTTGGTGCTAGTTCTAACCGGGCTTATTCAACTAAGCACCGCTTTCGTTAACGACTTTGATGGAATACCCCCCTGGTAGGACCATCAACACAACAAGGAGCCTGGTAGGACCATCAACACAACAAGGAGCCTGGTAGGACCATCAACACAACAAGGAGCCTGGTAGGACCATCAACACATCAAGGAGCCTGGTAGGACCATCAACACAACAAGGAGCCTGGTAGGACCATCAACACAACAAGGAGCCTGGTAGGACCATCAACACAACAAGGAGCCTGGTAGGACCATCAACACAACAAGGAGCCTGGTAGGACCATCAACACAACAAGGAGCCTGGTAGGACCATCAACACAACAAGGAGCCTGGTAGGACGCGCTGCATCGTGACCCAACACAAGACGCAAAGGACCAAGACATTACATTAAGGGCCTTAGTGGATGCAATCAGATTAGCCTAAGGGCTGTTTACACACTGAAACACACACACACACTGGCTCACTCACATGCACACACGCACGCACTTACACACACGCACACACACACACACAGCAGCGCTGAGGCAGAGCTTTAGGTGTTAGGCAATGTACCGGGCGGTGACTCAATGTGTTGAGTCTCGCTCTCCTGTCAGCCTGGAGCTCGGAGCTCACCGGCCTTCTGCACTCAACGCACACTTCCACTCTACTCTACACTATCTGCTGGAATAAATTCACTGGGACAGATTTATGGAGTGCTCGTAGATGGTCAGCCCGGCCAGAGGTCTCCGCGGGCGGCCCCAGTGTGTCTGGAGAACTCCGCTCGGTTTCTTTGAGATTAAACTGAAGTGAGCGATTCTGGGCTGAGCTCTGGAACGGTCTGACCTTCGACCCTGGATACGGGCTACTGGAAGAGGACCGTTTGTTTTTTTGCTTTTTTGCAGATGATTGCGCCAGCAGTGTAAATCACATGTCCCAGCATGCATCTCATTAAGGGCTTTGCTCGTACCGATGACGTTTCCACCTGAGGGATGTGTGACTGCGGTCCTGGAGAACAAGCTACCTGCTATCTGTTTACACACTGACTTCACCATGTGATGAATGTTTCCTCTCTCTGTTCCCAGAAGGATTCTTTAGAAACAGGATATGCAGAGTTACTTTTGGTTTCCAAAAGGACTGTGTGAAAGCATGCAATGAGCAATATTGGTTTCTTGCATAAGACAGACGGCATGCAATACAGGATGGCTCCATGGATATTCAAACCTCGTGTTGCACTTGCAGCATTTCACATGAGAAAAAATAAAGGTTTCGGTGTAAACATATATACATGAGTCATATATACATGAGTCATATATACATAGAAAACTCCACACCTCCCTCTCGGTTCCTCCTTCTGTCCGGCCTGAATGCAGCAGGCAGGGAGGAGGGGGGGAGAGGCTATGGCTACTAGCCCTGCTACACTATGCTACTCCCAACTCCAGAGCATGTCTTAATACGAAACAAGTGCCATCAAAACACCCTGAAAATACTGAAGCCATGACTGTTTCCACATCTGGTAAACAGGCCTGGTTCCAAAAACACTACAGAGTTGATTTGTAAACAGCAAAATCGGTCAGATCATTTTAGACACAGCCCCCCAGATATGTCCGCTGAAGAGGAGGCATCAGTAGCAGATGATGTGGTTCACAGACACAAGTTGCTCAAGTCTCTCTTGTTCTCTGTCTCTGTCTCTCTCTCTCCCCCTCCCTCTCTCTCCCCCTCCCTCCCTCTCCCCCCCCTCTCTCTCTCTCTCTCTCTCCCCCCCTCTCTCTCTCTCTCTCTCTCCCCCTCTCTCTCTCCCCCTCTCTCTCTCTCTCTCTCTCTCTCTCTCTCTACTCTCTCTTCTCTCTCTCTCTCTCTCTCTCTCTCTCATCTCTCTCTCTCTCTCTCTCTCTCTCTCTCTCTCTCTCATCCTTGGGCATGTCCCACTGTGGCTGTGGTCTGTGCTGAGCTCCTGAGATGTTATTCTTCACAATGCCTGGACGCTCATCACAGAGAACACTGCTCAACCTGCATGGAGCCCTGCCTGGAAAGCATGAGCGATTGGTTTACATGGAACGCCAAAATAAGCAAGACTACCACACAGTCGTGTGTCTCTCACTGTTGTGTCTCTCACTGTTGCGATTCACACGGTTAGAAGCACCCGCTGTACTCATATTGGTAGGGAGGAGTTTAAAAAAGCTGGTCTACTACCTGTACATCTAAGAGGTGAACAACTTAGGCTGAACCATATGTTTAACATTGTGAATGGTTGAAGCTGTAATGTAACCATGTCCACACACACAGCACAGTCATAACACCAGGGCTAGCCTCCACTCCTGCACAGCACCTGGAGCTCATAATGACGGTAAAGATTCTTTCTCTGGTATCATGGCTGGATACCAGTGCACTACTGCACAACTCCAATCATCACAGGACTTTTAAAAGACAGGTCAGGCAGATTTTATGGAACAAGGTGGATATTTATTGATAGATTGGATAGTTTAGTTTT